>NW_010525299.1:0-154498 GCF_000687285.1 Phaethon lepturus | reverse complement strand
CCTGGGAAGCCGCGGCCCCCTCCTCCTGATAACCGGCCTTAGGCCGGGCGGAGGGGCCTGCGTGCCTCCTTCCTCCTCCACCTGTGGAGCGGGTGCAGCTGGCGCCTGGCGTTACTGCACTGAAGTGCTTGTGCGAGTGAAAACAGTGGTGCAAAGTGATGTTTTTTTTTTTTTTCGTCGTACTACTGTCTTGCACGCGTTCCGATTAAACCACGCTTTTTGTGGCGTGTATCGTACGGAATGAAAGATGAGCGTTGGCAAGTGTACCAGGGATGTTCTAATGTCGTATTTGTCCCTACTGCCTGTGCTGGGTCAGCACGTGGTGGTTGTTCTTGCCAGTTCACGATTGGGCGCATTAGTTTAATTTAAGCTGCTGAAAGTAAATTTGTGTGAAGGTGTTAGATGGTGAACTGAGGCAGCTGGGACCGAGAGAGAGAAGTATGTTTTTTTGGCCTGGCTGTACCCAGGTGACGACATCTTAAACAGCCTCAGCAAGATTTTTTCAGAGCTTGTCTCTTGGGGCTCTTGTTCATGGTATGCATTTGTTTTCTGTGTGGTTTTGTTATCTCCAAGGAGAATGTTTTAGTAAGCACTTAACCCTGTGTAAGTTTTGGTGCTGGGATTCTTGATACTGGGAGCTGATCTGTCATTTGTTTTTCATTCTTGCTAATGCCAAGTATAGTCTTGTCTAACTTTTTTAAACTGCTTGTCAGAACACTGTCTTGTTATAGCTACATGTTGTGAGAGTAACAAATGCTGTAGATGTAATTCAAATACCTTTATTTAATAAAAAGGTGGCTCTAAAATTAAGTTACTCTTCATTTAACTGTGGGTCACGGAATATATAATAAAGGCCTAATATGCATAGTTCAGGGTCCACCTGGATACTGGCAGCTTTCCATAAGACACTAGGACATATACATGTAACAAACATCCAATATATATTAACATTTCTCCAGGGATCAAGTCTTTCCTGGGAAGAGTGGAAGAAGGAGATGAATATTTAAAAATATTTTTCATATTGAGACAGTGTGAAAGGGTTTAGGTATTTTAATGACGCAAATAAATTACTCTTTTGCAGTAATCGGCAACCCTGCCCTCCCCTGCTTCCCTTTAGAGGGTTTTTTTTCTTAATACAGTTATGACTAGTGTCATTGAGATGAGTTGGAAAATATTTATCTGATTCTTTAAGTTGTTCAGGTTGACCCAAATACATAATAGGATGGTATTCACTAATGTTCCAGGTATTTTTGCCACAACAGCATGTTCTGCAGAATTTTAAGGAGGTGAAAGAAGTGGTGGTGTGAAATGGTGTACTGGCTCAATCTTATTCCGGATAAGTTCTTCCATCACTATTTTAGAAAGCAAAAATAGTGACTTACTATTCATGGTGACTTAACATTCATGTCAGGTTTGTGATCCTTTTCTGTTAGCTTGATGCATGGAGCAAAATCCCCATCTCTCTCCCATACAATCTTGTGCTGAAGTTCATCTTTCTGTTTCAGCTGTATTTCACCCCTGCTCTTATGTCTTTCCTACTGTCATAAATGCTGTTCATTTTATCTCTGAAATCCTATGTTCCTGCTCACACTCTGTTTAAATCGAAATAAAAGGCTAGTGTTTGCAGGTTTACCTTTACCTTTTTACCTTTTCTTCCTCCTTTGAATGTACTGTAACTCATTTTGTTGAGCATTGTGACATATGGAATGAAATCTTACTCTTCTTTTTTTTATGAAAAAGGAGGAGTTTAGGTGGGATAGTATTTTTTTTTTTTGCTATAAAAGACTTTTAAAAACTATTTACTTTTCTAAGTTTGACAGGTTGACCTGTTTCTTAGCTATTGGAGTTTCTGGGCTTTATTAATCTGAAAAATCTCTTAGGCTGACCTGGTGAACGTAGGATTCTTACCAGTATTATAGTAGCTGTGAAATAATCTATTCAGATGTGTGACTTTAAAGAAGACCCACTTTCTTTCCTAAGCTGCTTCTCAATGCTCTTTGATAGAGCACCCAGCCAGGATTTTTTGAACTGGGTTGTCAACAAAATGTCTTGCTTAAAACATAATTCAGCAGTGGTAACTAATGTGATCTTACTGTCATCACTTGGTCATGAACAAATACTGCAATTTTCCAATACTGAAAAAATACTGAAGCTGTTTTCCATTGGCTTGGCTTGCAGTGTAGAACCTGGAGATAGGAAAGAATGAATTAAAACTAGCAGTTCTTGGTGGGTGATCTGTACAGATATGTACAACCAAATATTGCTTCTGACTGTACGTCTCTGAAGCAGAATGTACTGAGCAGTGATGCAAATCATCCACATGTTACTTGCAATAGCAGATAAAAGCGAACTGCTAATACCTCCAGGGTTGTATAGATTCTCTAACTTACTATGGTGGCTACTGTTTAATAGTTCCATCCATTTTTACCATTAACAATCTACTGCTAGACTTAAAAGAATAAAACACAACCCCTCCCCCCCAACCATTTCCCATCTTTAAATGAGGTTTATTCGGTCATATTTCTGAAATATGCTTGTCTTTTCTGCTTTATAAATTTTCTTAGGATCACACTGATGAAAGAGGACTGAAAACAGCATGTCAGTAGGATAGCATGGTATATCTTAAATTTTTGGATTGCTCTTTATTGGAACTAGAAGTCAGTTCAGGCAACTGACAAGACTAAATAGCTTGGCTGAGTAGTAAAACAACATTAAGCAGATGCGGTTCGCCAAGCTAGTTTTCATCACAAAATGAAGCAAGCTATCTTGTCAGCATTTCACATCTCGTACGTTCTTTCTGTTTGATTCAGTTTGCAGAAGCAACAAGTACAGTTTGGTTGGCTGAACTGAAAACTTCTTTGGCAATCACCTTTTCACTGTGGTATAAGGCACATAATACATATCTTGATTATTTAGATCTAGTTTTTGCTGGTTTCTGCTTGACAGTAGCATTCTTGCTGAATATGGTCTTGTGCATTGTTAATGTTGTTCTGACTTCAGACTAGGCGCATGACTTAATGTGATGCCTCTGACCACACAAATACATTTACGTCTGGGGAGTAAGACTATGGGGATGACAAGTCTGTCTCTTAAGCCAGTAATCTCACCAAGAGCAGTCTTCAATGCAGTTTTAGTATTCTGCATAACTGGAAGCGGTCTCTTTAAGTGGTGATGAGTTACCCAATGCATGGTGTATACAGATCAGTAGCACTGCTGGAGGGCTATGTGGTGTCTTGTTCAATGATATGTTAATGATAAATTATCTCGGTGACACAACAAGGCGTTCTACCCTATATTAAATTAAACTGACACTTAAGGATAATAAGCAATTAAGAGAATGTTTGGCATGCCAGATTGGGTCTGTTCTTGCCTAGCTGTCAGTAAAATGCCCTTATCAAATATGCAGATGATGAAAATGTTTAAATATACCAAATAATGCAGCAAAAGTTGTTTCCCTGTGTTGAAACTAACATTGTTTAGAAGAAACTGGAGATACGGGAAAACAGGATAAAATTGGATTGATTCCCAGATTGTTCTGTGCAGTTCTTTTTGTTTTGTATGTATAAAATAGGTTTGAGTATTTGAAGGCTGAAATAATCAAATCTTAATATAGTCTTGGGCTTTATCTGTTAACTTCAGGTACCTGGTAGAGCTCTTGAGTTCTAAAACTTGCAGAAATTGAGCTTTTCAGGTGTAGAGGAAAATCAGTATATATAAAGACAAAACTTGAATCTCCTAAAGAGTCTTTGATGTCAATCTCATCGATGTTTTGTCCTTTTTTTTTTTAAGACTACTTATTCTTGATTTTAACATGATGTCAGCTTTGTCTTTTCAATCCTCATCTCTGCTTTCTGTGAATCTCAACTCCATCAAAAAGATGGATAGGTGGACTCTACGCTCTATTATTACAATGTTTTTAACATAGTGTTTTTCCAAGAACACAGTTACTGGGAGGATTATGTAGTATTAATTTTGGTGTGGTATTTTCCTTTCTGATTTGTGTATCCTTTTGTATGCCCTGTGCACAGAGGGCTTGTGTGCTTTTCTGAAAGCAGCTTCTCTGTGTATGATGAATGGAGAATTTGGAACCTCATTAACTGCGAGATTTCGGTTGCAGTGTTTGTGTAGAAAGAGATAGTTGATGGCTTTCTTCAGGAAAATAGGAATTAAAAAGTGATACGTAGTGCTGAATGGATGAGTGAGGACTGGGATCTTTTAGAGCTGATGGGTACAGAAAAGCTGGGTAAGGCTTGAGCTTTCTGTTAAGGAATGTGAAATTGTATATGTAAGGAATTTGGGAGAAGCAAGTTGTTATGAATGGATAAGTGAAAGCAGGGAGATGAGAACTGGCACTCAAGATTTTAAAGGAAAAATCATGGCTGACAATGAATGTCATCCTAACACATCTCATCTTGGAGGAACTCGATGCGAATGGTATTGTTTATTCAGCCAGTCCCTGAACTATTGAACTTTCTTTTTTGTTGTGGGGGGAAAAAACCTGATACTCAACCCTGAAGAAGTTATTTTAGTTTATGGTATGTACTACTTACCTTTCCTAAAGGAAATAAAATTTGGAAGAGAATAAGATGTTTTTGATAAGGGTGCTAATTTTATTTCAGCAAAGTGCATGTAAAAACCTTGATTGGTTACAAAACATTAGTAAGAAAATGTGTTACTTCTGGCAAGTCTGATACTCCTGAGACGATGTACTGAGTATGATAGACATTTCATTTCTTTGGTTGTGAAGATTCAGAGGCTATAGCACTGAAGTTTCTATTAATAAATACCATTAAACTTATTTGAATTTTAAATGTCAGTAGACTTCTGTTCAGAAAGGAAATGTGAGGGGGAAAAATACAGGAGAGCTGAATTTCTGTTTGAATGAAAACATATTTAACTATTCAACAACATTAGATCCTTCTTGTTAGCTGCACCTTATTTCTTTATTATTTTCTGGAGCTTTTTCTGTCTCACTAGGATAATTATGTTTAAAATAGAGGAGTAAATGCTTTAAAAATAGTTGTGTGTAATACAGCAAATGTCAGATGTAGGGTGATGGTGGATTGGGTTTTCAGTCTGTGGTGGCAGCAGCTCTCATGAAGCATGTAATACCACAGCATGACCTCTCTTTCCTCTCTTCCTCCTGCTCATGCCCTTTAATCAGGATCACATATTTGTATCTCAATGGAAGTAGAACTCATTACACCTGAATTTAAAGTTGGGAATTTCACACCTCCATAATTATTTTTTTCCCCCCACATTGAGGATCTTGTGCAAAAAACTTAAAACTATACTCCACTTAAAGTCATTTGGTTATGCTGCATTGTGCTTCCATGCAAATGTTTCAAAAGGATCTGTAATTACTCATTTTGAAAACTAGACCTTTAATGTCAACTGTTTTTTTCTATTGCATAGATGTAGATGTTCAAGTTACTTTTAAGCATATGTGGTTATTGGACTGAGTGGTCACTTGTAGTGTGTGTCTGAGATTAGATAACCGTCAGATATACGCATGTATATGCAAGCTCAACAATTTGTGAATTTGGCAATTTAACCAGATATTTGTGTTTTTGAGTTGACTTTAAGATTCTGCCAAATTCGCGTGTTTTTCCTTTGAAAATAGTAACAAAAAATTACTGGTAAGTCATTGAAGCAAATAAGGGGAATTCAGTTTTCCAGATAGCAAGAAGCTTGATTGTGTCCTTCTGAGAAATGTATTGCCTATATTGCTTTTATTTAAGAATTTCTGTAACTGTTAGAGGTGATTTGGTGCCAGTGGCTCTTCATGGAGATAAAGAAAAGGTGTAACATCTTCAGTGCTGGTGTCCAGGAAGCTCTTATTTAGACCTGAAATTTCTGATGGCGGTTGAAGAACTTACCTAGCACAGTGATCTTAAAAACCTCCAAAAAACTATACAGTCGAAATGTACATAAAACTTCCTTCCTTAGCTAGTGTTTATTTTGATTTTGAGGTTGAATGATCTCAACTGCTTCAGTTGACTTAAATGCTGAAGGCAAAACTCCTTCATTTGGAACACGGTAAAGACAAATTCATTCTCCCTCGCCCCCCTTAGGTTATCTATGCCCATGAAGAGCATTAATTATGCAAGGCAGAAAGGGCATAAAGTTGCACAAGTAGTCCGTGTATTACACAATGCCTTTCTCATTGAAATATTTTTGAAATAACTTTTATATCTAAAGAAGATGCTCCAATAATTCTGACCATGTAACTTATTTTAGACCATAATTTAGAGGATAGATAGGCTTGTGAAGGGAGGCTTACAATTCTCTCTTAGTCCAGAGGCACTCATGTACTTAGTATCATAAATTTAATAATCTATGAAACAGCAGTAGGTAACACATGATGAAAAAGCTATGGGATTTCTTTTCTTTTATTTTTCTGTAAGGGTCCTTAAAGTTCTTTTTGTGAGAATGAAAGTGAGCATATATTACCTCAAAATAGAGACTTCCTGTAATATTAAAATAAATTAACAGTCTTAGAGGCCTTAAAAACCAACCTGGTTAATGTTATGGACAAGATTTATTGTACTAAGGGCCAGAATTTCATTGGTACAATGGACTCTGCTTTGGAAAAGAGTTTATTAGATGTCTAAAAGTCTTCAGAAAGTTCAGCGGAAGCTCTGAAGGGGGTTTTATGAAGAAAGCTGTTCTGGAGTGCAGAGGTTTGGTCAGAGAAGTCCAACATCTGTAGCTGAGGTTGCCCTCTACTACACCTCCATTGTGACTGGTTGAGAGAAATAGCACCTTTGCTGCAGAAACATTAAGAAAATAAAAATCTTAATCTGACTGCAGGGGTGGGGGGTGGGATTCTTTCTGGCATAGGGGTGAATTACTGCATCTGTTAAAACAGTTTGTCATCTCCTCATCTGTGCCCAGTGAATCAGTTACAAGAGAAGGAATGGAGAATCCAGATACTATCTTCTGCATTCTCCTGCTGTGTCCAGAGGTTGCTGTCTGGTTTGGAGGCTCAGGCAGTTCAAGTGAGGAACAAATGAGAAAGAAGAAATCAAGAGCCTTTGTTGAAAACTCTGTCTGGATCCGGCACCTTGGACTGATGAAACTAACCACTCCATTCTGTGAGTAGTGCTGTATTTAAGGTAGTGGTGTTGCCTTGAGGCTACTGGTAAATATCCAGAATATAAAAAAAACCCTACAGCAGCATCAAAGATCTCACCAAGGGATGTGGTGTGAAGGGGTGCTGTGATTCTTTCACACAATCACAGTCTGGGTGAGGCTGGAAGGGACCTTTGGAAGTGATTTGGTCAAGCTGGGCCACCTAGAGCTGGTTGCCCAGGGCCATGTCCAGATGACTTTTGAGTATTGCTAAGGATGGAGGCTGTGCAACCTCCCTGGGCAACCTGTGCTGGTGCTCAGTCAACCTCACAGTGAAAATGTCTCTCGTGATGTTCAGAGGGCACCTCCTGGGTTTTCAATTTGTGCCCATTGCCTCTGGTCCTGTCTGAGCAGAGCCTGGCTCTGTCTTCTTTGCACGCTCCCTTCAGGTATTTATGTACCTTTGATAAGATCCCCCTGAGCCTTCTCCAGGCTGCAGTCCCAGCTCTCTCAGCCTTTCCTCATAGGAGAGATGCTCCAGTCCCTTCTTCATCTTTGCAGCCCATTGCTGGACTCTCTCCAGTACTCCCATGACTCTCTTGTGCTGGGGAGTCTAGAACTGGACTCTCGTGTGCTTGTTATGTAAGGTGTTAGTTTGCTTTTTAAGAATCAAGTAATCTTAGCTCTGTGTGCTGAAGAAGCAAGCAGGTCGCAGGCTGATTCAGACTGGAGTGCTTGTTGGTGTCAGTATAAATTGAGGCCTTACCTGAAGTTCTAGTTTTAAGCCTCTGGGCCCAGGCCAAGCTTTGGTTTGGGGCCCTCTCTGAATAAAAAGGCCCATTCCCATTAGAGGACCAGCTAGAATTTCTTTCTGCTCACCGGCTGGAGGAAAGGATGTCGGGTAGCTTAAGAAGGAAATTTATTATTCAGCCTCTGGAATTGTTGTGTCAAAAAAGAACGTGAAAGTTCTGGATCATTTTTGTATCTTGAGACAATGAAGAGGAAGAAATAAATCAGTTAAGGGTGAACATTGTCTGAAAAATCTGATTCACGGGATTTCTGTGGAAAGGTTAAATGTAAAGTAGATCTTGTTATGTACAATATTGTCAATGCCAGTAGTTCTGGAAGAAATGTCAACTTTATAATTCTGAGCAAATCAAGCAAACATTATTCAGACTGGCTTTTTTCTTTCTCCTAACTGCTTTTGTAGTACTCTTGAGAAGTTTCTTCTAGTGATGATTTTAGGAAAGAATACTAGAAATCAAAAAATATGGGACAGTAAATCAACAGAACTGTTCACTTTTCAAATTGATACCTCAGTCCTCTGAATTTGTTTGAAATTTTTAGGGATGAATGAGTTTGTGCATAAACAATGTTACAGTCCCTACAAGTTGAAATCAATACTCCCTTTTGGAGTTTCTTCTACTAGGAAACATAGCTGTTTATGCAGTGGAACTATCAAGTGACCTTACATAAAATTAACTAAACAACCCAAATATGCTTAAAAACATAACCCTCCCCTAAATGCAAAGGAAACAAGAAAAACAACTCCAGGCCCCCTCGAAACTATTAAAAAAAAAAAAAAAGAAAAAAGTAAAAATTTATGTTTAGCACACAGAGGTTGAGGGGGACTAATGCTGATCCAGAGCTGCTAGAATACAGGGAAGCCTGTAATACAGATCCATCAGTGTAAATAAATAATCCTTAGCTGCTGCTTTGTGTACTTCTGGGTGCTTTTTGATACTCAGGTGTAGCCATTGACTTAAAAAGAGATAGCATGTTGACAGATACTGATATAGGTTTGGAAATTTGAGGCGCAGATTAAACTGCTTTTAGTACTACCAGGTCCTCTGTGGATGGGAAGGAGTTGTTTGGTGAATTCACAGATAAGATGGGGCGTATGTTTTTACTACTGTAAAATTAACCCCCCAACAAAGAGTGACTATATGTTATACTCGGAATGGATAATGCTTGTATAATTTTAAGTCGAGAAAGCATTTAAATATCTGGTTACATCAGGGCAGGATGTAATATATTGCAAATTTTGTGTTATCATAAGTGAAATGTACTTGATTTCAGGGGCCTGGAATCTGATGTACATGAGTTTGTAGACATTTAATTTGGTTTCAGCTTGCAAGTCCAGAGCATCCACTGCCTCTGGATGCTTGTGCTTTGACATTGAGAGATATGAGCTTGCTATCTTATAGGTTACCCAAGGCACAGCTGCCCTTCATATGCTGAAGGGAGTACTGCAACATACATGAATAAGAAAAATAGAAGCTCCGCAGAAAGACTGGAGTGTTTTCAGTGGGAGAGGCAAAGGCTAGTAAGATAGCGCTCTGTCTCATTTTAACAGGTTTGTGAAGAAATCAAAAGTCAAATGGCAATGCTAGCTAGCATTGTGGCTATTAACATATATAAAAGAGGCTTTGGTTTTAAAGTGATGGAGAGGTAGTGTGGTGGGTTGATCCTGGCTGGGTGCCAGGTGCCCACCAAAGCTGCTCTATCACTCCCCTCCTCAGCTGGACAGGAGAGAGGAAGTATTACAAAGGGCTCATGGGTTGAGGTAAGGACAGGGAGAGATCATTCACCAATTACTATCATGGGCAAAACGGACTTGACTTGGGGAAAATGAATTTAATTTATTGCAAATCAAATCAGAGTAGGATAATGAGAAATAAACCCAAATCTTAAAAAACCTTCCCCCCACCCCTCCCTTCTTCCCAGGCTCAACCTCACTCCCAATTTTTCTCTACCTCTTCCCCCTGAGCGGCGCAGGGGTATGGGGAATGGAGGTTGTGGTCAGTTCATCACACGTTGTCTCTGCCGCTCCTTCCTTCTCAGGGGGAGGTCTCCTTACACTCTTCCCCTGCTCCAGCAGTGATGATGACAAGTGGTATTTCAGACCTCTTTCTGCCAGGCATATCTGCACCCACTTGCACTGGCAGTAACACCTGTGTAGTGTAATGTCATCTGATGTAGTAGGTAGTTTAGCTGAAAAATCATGGTAGTATGTTTGCCTTTAAGAATGTTCAGGGAGGCTTCACTCTTACTGTTTGCTAGTCCAAGAGGGATTTTAAATTCACGTTGGACCTCAAACGTCAGTGAGTTTAAAAAGAGCATTCAGGTTAATGAAGAGATGACACACATCATAATTATTTGAAGGATGCTGTTCTAGTTTCCTTCAGAAATTGTCTTGGGATTCTTGCTTGCCAGGCTTGTTACCACCTTGGAGTTATTTGCCTGGTATTGTGTATGGCCTTAGATGGCCCAGTAATGTTGTGTATTAATTTCTTCCCAGCCAGAGTGTACAGCATGATCCAGTAAGTTTTTCCGCACATGAAATACGAGGTTTCTAAGAGGAGAAAAAAAAAAACAAACCTGCTGTACGCAGTCTTGCTGGTACAGTTGAAGAAACAATACTTCCAGCATAATATTTCGGCAGCTAATGATCTGCCAGAGGGGAAGCTGGAACTTGTTCCTGACTGAACCAGGAACAAAGGGAAGGAGAAAGACCTGAATCTGAATAATCTCCATAAAGGGATTAAAAGTATAAAAGGATGTATGAGCCCTGAAGTTTCTGCTACTCTTTGCTGAACACAGTAAAGTTGCTCAAAAACTGGGTTTTAACATTTGTATGCTTTTTTCCTAGTCAGCTATCCTGTTGACCATTATTTATTCTGGCATGGTTTCATCAGTGTTTCTGAAAATAATATCCTATAGTTAGTGACTTGTTCTGTAGCTCTTTAATAATAATAATTTCTGTTGTGGTTATCTTATCAGTTCAAGAGCCCAGAATAATCACTGAAACTTCAGAAAGCTGAAACTCATGTGACCACTAGATGGCGTCCAGTGAGCATATTTCAATACTAGAAATGCTGTGTTATGGCTTGAAATATAAAACAGTTAAAAGGGCTAGGTGTTTTGTGTCTCACGCTTAAGAATAAATGTTCATTTGTTGAGTTTAGATTGACTTAGACAATGTCATAAAGGTCTTTGGGTTGTTCTTGGTATGTCCATCCTCAAGGCATAGTTGAGTTAAGTTTGAACTTAAGGCTTTACTGGCAACTCCCAGTGGTTATCTGTGGATGAAAATGTGTTGTTTTTCATGTAAGAATGGATTTGTGAGAAGACTGACCTTTCTGCAGCTCTCAACTATGTGACCTAAAACTATTAGCTAAGAAATTTAGCGTTTTGTAACTAAAAGGGTTTTAAATTTGTGTCCATCTCTCCATGGATGCAAGATTAAAATCTCTGCAATAGCATTTTTTGTGTTACATTGTTTATGCCTCCTTCCTACTTCTCTAAATGTATAAAAGACGTAATAGACACAAGCATTCCCTTGTTTGTCAATTAAAATAAACTTGTGATATTAGCCAGCTATGACAGCTTCCATGACTAGCTAGGACAGAACTACATTGTGTGCAAATCTCTTCTTAGGGCCTTGCTGGGTGTGCAGATTCTTGGTCAAAATTACTTGGGAGTCCAAGCATGCTATTCTCAAGACTACCTCCTGGAGTAATCATACTGGCTGTCTTTTGAAGGATGGAATTCCCTTGGACTTTTTCTCTTTCTCCGTGGTTAGTGTGCAGCTACCCAGCATAATGCCGTAGAATTATGGAAAAGTACAGGTTGAAAGGAAAATCTCTGCAAGTCACCTAGTACAATCCCCTGCTCAAAACAGGTCTGGTTAGAGCAGGTTGCTCAGAGGCTATGCCAATCTGGTGTTAATGTCCACAAAGATGGAAATTCTTTAACTCCAGTACTTGACAATGCTCATGGTTAAAAAAAAAAAAATTCTTTTATGCAAATGGAATATTCTGTCTCTGTTGCCTGTTGCCCTATGACTGTACCTTCAAGAAGAGTCTGGCTCTATCCTCTATCTACCTTCCCGTTAGGTAGTTGCAAACAGCAATAAGATCTCCCTTTAGCCTTCACTTATGGCTGAAATGTCCAAGGTTTCTTAGATTTTTTTTTTTTTTGGATACATCATATGCTGCAGTCCCTAAAACATCATGATGGCCCTCCATTAGACTTAGTCCAATATGTCAATATCTTTCTTGTACTGAGAAGCCTGCTCAGCATGTTCAGCTTGCTGTTCAACAGGATATCATCCTTATTATCCACTCATTCAGACCACGTTTGCCTACTTTGTCTGCAAGGATGCTATGGGAGACTGTGTCAGAAGCCTTGTTTTACTAACATTCAATGTCTACTGCTATCTCCGTGTCCACAGAGCCAGCCATCTCATCGCAGAAGGCAAACAGGTTGGTCAGGCATAATTTGTCCCTGGTAAATCCACGTTGTCTACTTGGAACTACCCTCTCATTTTTACATGTCTGGAAATAGCTTCCAGGAGGGTTTGTGTCATAATTTTCCTGGAGACTGGAGTGAATCTGACCAGCCTGTTGTTCCCCGTATGCTCCTTCTTGCCATTCTGGAAAGTGGATATGAGGGTTACTAAAAATAGCCCATATTCAGGCAGACACTCCGCACAAGTTTTGACGAATCAGGTGCTTAAGACTTTTACTGTTAAGACAGAGTAAAAGTCACTGTTTTGGCCACAAAGCAGCTTTTGGCACAGTTCTTTCTTTCTGAAGAAACATGAGTTCTTGAAGAGAATTACTTGACAAAGCTCTTCTGTGAAATTTGCATGAAGCAGTCATTGCAGAAACAATCCTTGCAGCAGGAACCAGAACGTGAATTTCTTTCTTCCTCTCCTCTAGGAACATTCCTAGTAAGTATGACCTGTTGTACATACACTTCCCTCTTGCAGGGCTATTGGATCTTCAGTTCTTTCCTGCAGCATAGCTTTATCAGGCAGAAGTGGGTACGTTGGCTTTGATATACTATCATCTGTTGTTAAGGCACTCCAAAGAGTGATAAGTGATGTTGGGTTTAATCTCTTTGGGCTGAGGAGGCTTTAGGCCCACATCTCTTGCATTCTGAGCCAATATACAGGGAGCTGCCAGATGGAAGGTAGTACCCCACCTACAGATACTGTCATGTTTTGTGAAAAGCTGAGTTCAGTCAGGATGTGTTAAGATTAAGGAACCAGATGTTCACTCCTGTCAAGTTATCAGTTTGGGCATGTTAAATGTCAAGGACAACTTTGTAGGTAAAAATGTAAGTACTGATGTCTAAAGTTTTAAGAGATTGAAGATATTTTTGTGGCTCTTATGCCAGGACTTAGATGCTTGAATCCTGCCTGAATTATGTTCTCTTGCAGATATGGGCCTGTGACTTTATGAAATGCTTTGCCATAGTGATGGCATGTCTGAAGATAGAATGTCCGTGTTGTTTTGCAGTAACACATTTGATTGGAAGGTCTCCCTAGTTTGATCTGTATTCTCTCAACTGTTCAATTTCCATCTAGGAGCCTCTAATAAGTTCTCATTTTGTTAATGAGATTTTTATCTGTAGATTTTAAATCAACCCAGGTAATTATTTCCTAAAGACTTCTACCTTTGTACTAACCAATGTCAAACTGAAACTTGTAAACATTGGTTAGAACTCTCTGATGCCTAGCACCCATGTTTACTTTGTACCTGTATGATTATGCTTGCTGGAACTCATTTGGTTGCCAGAGGGTTGCTTAACATGTTGATCTGAAGTCTTTCAGTTCCCAAGTGAAAAGTGATTATTAGGCATTTACTGTAATTCAAGGAGGACTGGTGGTTAGACCCTTAAAGCAATTGTGTAACTGTACTGTTAAACAGTTCCCAGGAATTTTTTGGAGAGGAGCTAGAGCTATTTCTTTATTACCTGTCCAAGAGAGCACGTCTCAGAAAGATACGATTGTGGACAACTTGGAGCTAACACAAGTAATTAATCTTTTTGTGTTTGGGAATGTCATAGTGCAGTCAGTACAGCCATCCATACAGATTCAACATAGTGTATAGCAAGGAGGAGCTTGTTGCCTCCCATATAAACAGGCGATTTGCCATAGGGATATAATATTTGCAATATATACTAACTCATATAAATTCATAAGCCTGCATGCTTTCTGGTGCAGACCCTTTGTCACAAACCAAGAGAAGACAGACATTAGTGATGTCTCCTCTACAACCTTCCTTTCTTCCCCTCCACTCTTCCTTATGGGAGGGGACCTTCAACCTTCCTTCCCTTTCCTTAAGGAAGGAGACCTTTTCATAACCTTAGCTCAGCTAAAGTCAGTTTGCAACATCTAGCATGCTGCTCATATGGTGTACAGTTTGGGCTTGTTCATATGTTGATTTTTTTTGTTCTGTTTTTTACCATTGGATTAAGACTTCTACCTACCTTAGGCTGTCCTTTAGCTCTCTTCAGGTGGTAGAGGAAGTTCTGTCAGACCTTTACAAGAATTGTTCCAGCCTCCTGTTTCACTTTGAGATGTAATACTGTAATGGATAGTATTATGTTGTGTCACATTTCTGCCTGGATGTTCACTGCTTGTACAGCGTGGTTGCTCATTACAACTGCAGGAATCTCCTTAGTGAAGCTGGAAACTTCCACTGTGCACCAAGTTAATGTCTTAGGAAGGTTTGCTTGTTGGCAGTCTGCTTTACATTGCGTACTGTTCAGATTTCTTGTAATACAACTATCTAAGCCTCTGGTCAAGCTCCTTCTCCCTGTTATTTCTTCCCACCCCTTGCATGCCCATATTTATTTCCCTTTCAAGCTCTGTTTGAAATGCTTCTTATGTCATTGTTAGTACCACTGTGTTGATTCAAGTCAATTTCAGTTGCCTTTTCTAAAATAGTGTAGAAACATGATGCTAAATTTATTCAAGATATAGTTGGAATTAAATTTACTCTTAATTGGTTTTGAATTAGAACACATCCCAGGGTCACTTCCAACCTGCATTAGTCTACGATTCTGTCATCTGTTTGTCTTTCCAAATGAAATCTTTTTGTCTTCCTGTTTCTCCACATCCTACCTACTGCTTTAAAAATGAGGTCATTTTCTAGGCATTTGAAGGAACTATCTACTGCATGATGATTTTCTTAAGTCATGAGATACATTTTCTACTTTTTGGTAAAATTGCATGGAACAACCCTCTAAACAGTGCTTTCTTTTAATGAACTCTTGTGATAGCACTTTTGGAAGCTGAACTTTGTCAGGTCTCTGTAATCCTACATTCCAGATGGGAATGAACTGGGTATCTGCACTAGAAACAGTTAACTTGTGTATTTTTGGGAGGTGCCTTCCATGGTAATACCCATGACTTCTTTTCCTCATGCGTTTGCAGCGATGTCTTTATCCAACCTTAGTGAATGGAACAGAGCATTTCCCTCACTGTCCTACTTCTTGATTTTGAACAGGGTAGGGTCGGCAGAGAGAAGGTTGCAGAGACATTGCTGTGCAAGGTTCATGGTTACGTGTGATGTATCTTTGCCCTTCAGAATAGAATTTATGCCAAATTCTTGACCCTTACCTTCTTACTCTCCCCCCGACAAAAAGCTATTCCTTATTAACAAAACTGCCTTAACACAATTTTATTTCTTACAATATGTGGAATGTGCTAACTGCTGCCTTTGAGAATATGGGACTGGCAGGAACTACTTGGACCACTGTCAAATATTGATTTTTATTTTTTTTAAATCAATGTGTCTGCATGTTATTATGGTGTATCTAGGTTAGAAACACAATGGGAAACATCCTGAACTGTATTAACTAGCCAGATGTTAGGCAAAAATGCGAATAAATCTTAAATATTTCCTCTGAATATAGCATGCAGGTATTTCCTTGAGATAAGTTAATTTGTATGGGGGCAAATCTGTAGCTGATATCATTAATCTGTTTATTCCCTCCTTTAATGCTTCACTTAAGTCCTTTTAATTTAGCTTGTTTTAACTCCATTGCAACAATTTTGAGTTTGTAAGTTTGCTCTTTCATCTGGTTTTGCAGTTTGGTAAGTAAATACATCTCAGTGCTTTCAGTTTAGCAGAAATATAAAGCTAATCTGTGATCTCTGACAGGGTGATTGGTACTGTTCCAGTATGGATTGAGACAATTACTTTTTACAAATTCCTTGCCTTTAAAAGTAGTTTAAAAAATGTAACATTTCTGAGTGTCAGTTAAAGATATTTGCATACTTGCATGACAGATATCAGTGCAGTATGTGGAGTAGAATCCTGTAGTGATAAATTCAATCAATACAGGTGTAATTCACTATAAACCCAAGAAATTTATGTATTTTAAATTTCATTCTGTATTTTTGTTTTATATGTGGATGTTCATCTGAACTAGATAGTCAGTTGGGTTTGTGTGGTTTTTTTTTTTTAATGACTACTGGCTGTTTGCAGTCAAGGACTAGATAAAGTCAGTTTCTGGCAGGTGGGATCACTTTACATGTGAAGAATAGAGGAAAAAGTAAAGACAGCCTTCACCTCCCTTGTGGTTTGCCTGAACTGATAACAGCATACTGATAACATACAGATTTGATTGAACTAGGTTTATGTAACACCTTTTTTACCATAGTAGTGATTTAAGAATTTTCCCCTTGCATTTTGCATTTCTTATTTTGAAGTTTTCTGTTTTTAACACTAAAAAGCACATATAGGTCAAGCAAAGAAATGTTTGCCAGTACGAACTCTGTGCTGAGCATTCTGGGAGAGTGCTTTCTTGCAGCAGATGAGGATTCTTTGTGGCTGGCAGCAGAAACTGCAGCAGTATCTTTGCAGTTTCCTTTCATCTTTGATTATGTTCTAAGGATCTCTAAAATACAGGAGCTCTTTCCCTGCCCCTCTGGAATATCTTTTCATGTCTGTTGCGGAGTACAGCACATGCTGAAAGCCTCGTCCCTTCTACAGTTGAGATATCCTTTGCTTTTCATCACCCTCTGATTTTTGTCTTCTGCAGCTGAATTTTTGGCAGTGTTTGGCTTAAGCAAATAGGATTACATTTCAGTAGCTGATGGTTTCTAGTCGAGGAACATACTGAATGTCGAACGCAATGAAGATTGTACAAAGAAACATTTCTGCGAAGCACAGGAAAATTATTCGAGTCGAGCAAAGAAAGAAGACATTCTGCAAATGCAATCAGGGCTGCTAGAAATGCAAAATTCAACAGATCTGGAATGGGTTGCACTACAAGTGTGGTTCTCTTTAAAGGCATTCGTACAGTTTTTGAGAGAAACTGTGGTTATATTTGCAAACAGCAAGGGGAAAACAATGCCCTTGAATACACAGCATTCAGCTTGCCAAATGAAGATTCAGGAATATTGATTCATTCTTCTCTGGTAAATACAACTTGTTTCATTAATGTTTTTTATCTGCTAGGAGAAAGCTAAACTAAAACCAGGATACCATGTTTATTTAACATCTGCTATGTATAGATAAGAATATACCTTGTCCTGATACTGTAGGATGTTAGTGCATGTATGTGACATGTAATGCATGTGTGCATGCAGCTATAATGTTAAAGCTCAGGATTCATATTCAGTATATCATTTAGACTTGTATTGATAGGTCTGAAGAATTTGCACTCCATAAACAGGATTGTTATAGAAGACTGGTTGCTGTTAGATCTTTCTAAACATACTCTTGGAATGTATTTGGCACTTCAACTGAAGAACAACAGATGATTATGTTATTTAGAAAAACTAAGGAATGCATTGTTGGGAAATAAGTAACCCAGGATTTAAGGTTTATTTTTTTCAGATGGATTCGAGTACATTTTTTTTCTTTTTTTTTTCTCTGAAACTATTCTGTTCCTGTTTAACTTACTGAGAGGGATACAGGAGCATTCTAGAAAAAAAAAAAATGGTTAAAGGGAATAAGAACTGTTTTCTGAACCTGCTTTGCTCTCAGAGGCTTTTTTAGGTGTTGCCTGATGCAAAGAAAACAGGCTTTAAAGTGAGACTGTCTTCTTTGTACCCCCCAGGCTAATGACGCATTTGCACGTCAGATGTATTGCATTTAGGCTTGAGGGGGTGGAATTGCAATAGCTAATGTGCACTGCTTGCTTCAAAATTGGTCTAGTTAAGGATTTAAATATTTATTTTAAATAATTTGGGGTTACTTGTTAAATTGCTTTGTCACTGGCTGGATAGTTGGAATAAGAGGGGTGTGGTACACTGAAATAACTGGACAGATTTTGACAAGCTTGTAGTGCCTGCTGGCATACCCACAGTGTGCAATTGTCGTTATAGAAAGCCCTTAGAAATTTCACAAAGCTTTGTTGTCTTTGTGCTGTTCAGGTCCTTTCTTGCTAAACTCAAATATAAGAAAAATGTGTGTGTGTATGTATCTGTACATGTATAAATATATGCACACACACACACACACACACACACAGAGATATATTTATATACATGAATACATACACATAAGCTTCCAGGAAAGAATACAGAATAATCTGTACTGTCTTCAGATGCTTAAAATAACTTACAGTATGTGTATTACCCTTCATGGTAGTATTGCATTTTATAAATTCTTAATATGGTTTGATATTAAAAATAAAATGGCTTCCTCTAGGTATTAGAAGCCTTTTTACACTGTTAGCCATTTTTAAGTTAGCCTCATACAGATGGTTATTAGACATTTGTTGAACTCTGGACAATGAATACTTTCAATAACTTTTGTACTCCATTGAATTGAAGACCTAACACCTTTACTGGCCTTAAATTCTACGTATAGTTAGATGAGTGAATGAAGAAATACTTTCTTTAAATGTAATATGAATTATTACAACTTGGAGGTTGCAGTGAAAATTTTTTTTTTTTTTCCTCCTCCTTTGTTTCATATGGTATTGTTCCAGGAGTAATTTCTTTTTAATTTAGCCCTACAGAATTTATTTGAAAACTGGCAAAATTAAGCACAAATTATGCTTAGTTTTCTGTTTACAAGGGAAGTTCCACATCTGTCATTTTGGTGGTGTGTTTTCTGTGTTGTTTTTTGGGTTTGTTGTTCCCCCCCCCTCCAAAATTTCTAGATGCTTTTAAATTATGATACTGGGTTTTTTGGATGTTCCTGTATGGCTTTGTCAGCTTGGTTTAACTGGAAGTAGTGGGTCAAGATAAGTTTCTTCCTGGGATAAATACCTGATGGTTAGCGTGGAAGAGTGTGCAGAACGGAGGGATCAGAATGACTTCCTGCTCATTGTACTGGACTAGCGTAGTCTGTAAGAACAAAAGTCAGAATTTACAAGAAAAAAAAAAATGGGAATTCATTAAAAGGTCACACTCTTGATAGTCAGAGCTGGCACTGTCTATCACTTTCTGAGACGTTTGAGGCTGGGGAGTAGTTGCTACTGATTTACCCCTGAAGAGTGGAAAGCAGGATTCTCTGAAGAGTGGGAAAGATACTGCAGTCCTGGCAACAATGAGAAGTGATTGTATGAAACTTGTCTAGGTATATACAGAGAACTCTTAAATTACATGATTGTTGTAGTCTTTGCTATAAAAGCTAATTTGGCCAGTTCTTCCTGCTGTGAAGGGTGGCTTTCAGGAGGAGAAATTACCTTGCTTCTCACTGAGAAGCCATGCAGGGAGGTGAAGACTGCCGGGATCCTCTTCCTCTGACGAGAAGCTGTATGGCCAAGACCAAACGAGAGCGGCAGTGTGCCACTTCCCTGCGTTTTCTTTTATTTTGGTGGGTGTTGCAACAGATGCAAGCGTGGGTTTATGGCTTCACCTGTTTGTTTGTCTGTACTGTAACACATATTTGAGCTGCAATTTCTTACCTCTGCCTTTTTGGCTTTACCTGCTATTTGATCTATTTAGCTGTTTTGAAGCCAATATCTCCTGATATAGAACTGTTATAGAGCAGAACACCAGTTAATTTCAGGAGTCCTTTAATTGAAGAACATGTTGATTCTCTTGCAAACCCAGTGAAATATCTGTGAAAATTTCCTGTGAACAGAAAGCTCTTGGGAAGCAGTTGTCCTTGAAGGAAAAGTATCCTGTTCTGTGAAGGAATAAGGAAGCAGTAGTCGTTGATTTAGCATACGTTTTTCTTATTTAACCTGTAATGCAGAGCTCAGGATCTAAAGTCTTACTAAATCTAATTAAAGTTTTAGCTTAATCAGGTCTGCTCTTTTGCATGAGGGAAATAAAAGATAAAATGAAGCCTGGGTGAGAATTGTCTTCCCAGGAGTACAGTTTATTTCTATCCATCTGATGTCTTCAAACTTGCAATGAAAATGCTATTTCTTGTCTTTGGGAAAGGAACATTTCTAGCCTGTCTCATACACTTTACCTTGCTAGAACATGATAAAACATGTTCTTTAGGTCCACATGGGTAAAAATGAATATTTTATTAAAAGATTATAAATTTAGTTTGAGATGCTATTGGAAGTTGCATCAAAATTAATGAAAACATGTTTTCCCCAAATGTCCACCTAGGGCATATTTGTTTTCTTCAGATATTGAGAAAACATTCTAATTTGCTAAGCTTTGTAGTAAGTTGAAGGATACAGTTTCAAAATATTAGCTTGTATGCTCCAACTACATTACTTAGTTCGTTTCGATTTTCCTATGATTTTTTAAAAAATCCATTCTCAGCATGATGTTACATGTTATTTCTGCTGTGTTGCAGTGTCTTAGAGTGTCTTAGAGTTAGGAGTTTTTTTTTTTAATGGCCATTATTTTTGTATTCAAATGCCATTTTATTGGTAATCATTGTATAACCAATGACTATCTAAGAGTGAAGTATTACTGTACAGTTTAGGGCCTAAACAGCTGTTTCAGATGGTAGACAAAGATGGAAAACGAACAAAGGAGAATGGTGTGGTGACAATAAAACTACTGAGATGTTAAAAGTTTGGGTTTTGCTAATAAGCCAGTTGAAATACTGAGTGAAGGAAGAGCCTAGGTGAGTGAAATAGCAAGGCTGATGGAGGAGCTAGAAACTTCTAAAGTGAGACAGAGTGGGCTGAAGGATACTAACTTTTTTTCTTTCTTTGTATTTGTCTGAAAATTGCAGAAAGCAACATGCTTTTTTCCCATGCTTGAAATGTTTTTGCTCAGTTTGCTTCTTGTGGCCTATTCAGCACTGCTGTTTCTCTCATTAAACTTTAGAACCTTGTGGTTTGGTAAAGCTACTTCAGGTAGTTTAGTAGCTGTAGCATGTGCAAGATGTGGCCTAATAATTTTAAGTAGTCTTTTATTAAGGTTGATGTGGGAAATTGAGTGACTGTTACTTAATTTGTGCTTACACAGTTTCCAAGAAGATATAGAGGGTATTTTGAAATAATGTATGCCCTGTTTTTAATAGGATAGATCTAGGTATTTGCTGGAAACAGAACCACCAACCTTATATTTTAGTAACTGCTGTTTGTTAGTCCATGTAACCTGTTGACTTGACACTAACACCATCATTAGGTGTTACTGAGTTTTTGTGTGACTGCTCTTTCTGAGCTGCTCCTGAGTAATGTGGTTTATAAATAAACAGTGACATCTTTAAGATATACCAGAGCCTGTGCATGTGGGAAGATTGATTAATGACAGCACTGAGTTATGCCATTCTGGAAATAACTCCACAGTAGACATCCAAGTTGCAAGTATTTCGATTGCAGAATCATTTTAAATGATATGGGTATGATTTTCAAAGATGCCTCTTTTCTTGATTTAACATGCGATGGGTTTAAAGTAAACCTTAAAACATTTATTTATTAAAAGGGCTTATATTAAGGCCTGTCCTTGCGTCTGAATTAACAAATTAGTATCAACTTGCTTATTTAAAGTAGAAAAGTTGACTAGAAATTAAGTAGAAATATATAGAGAAAGTTCTAAGGAAGTCATTCTGCTGAGTAAGTGGAAGTTGTTGGGTTTTTTTGAAGGGCTTAAGTAGCTTATACAGCAACTCTCTAATGGTGTGCAGATAATTTGTATGGCTTGGTCTGTTATTTCCCTCTCATAACTTGCTTAAACTTGTAACTGTATTACAAGTGTCTTTCATCAGCAACTGGAGCATTAGACCTCATTGGGCTTCTTAATAAGGAAGAAACAGTCATGTTTGAGTATAGCATCTAACTGTTGCATACTTTTTCATGGGTCATTTACATGAGAGCACTTCTTTTATCCCCTTTCATCTTACTGCTTTGGGTGAATTAAAAACCTGTTGTCTTATGTGCTGGCTTGTAGTTTTGGCTAAATCTCCCAATGGTTTCTGTAGAATGTTTTTGTTTTGACCTTTCATTAGACTCCTTTGGGAAGAACGCTCAAATGTCCATCTCTGGTATCCCTTTGCTTTCTTGGCAGGGGAAATTGAAGCACAAATTCAGTAACATGGAGTTTGTGCAGCAAATAAACTTCTTTGAAAGATGCACATGAGAAGATCATCAGACATAGGATGGCAGACATTCAGTGCACTGGCATGTAAAAGATAAGATTAAACATTGTATCTTCAGGAAAAATTATTTAAGACTTAAGGATGAAATCTGAGGATAGTTGGTCAAGCCAGTATGCATGAGCCGTTGCTCATCCGTGACAAGATAGGTTGGACTAGCGCAGAAAGATATCTGGGCCAAAGAATACAGCATTAGGTTGCTTCTAGGTAGAAAACATGTTCACTTTGAATGTGGGAGCAGGATATCCTGCTTTGAAAGCAAGGTGTGTGGTGTTTAAAAACAAGCAGAAAAAAACCCCAAAAACCAAACCACCAGGCAAGCAACTTTAAAGCCTTATACCATCTTCAGGAATGGGAAGAAGACCTGTATGGTGGTGGGTGGTGCTTTCAAGACTAGAGTCTAGACTTGGTGAACACACAGAAAGGAGTTTACTTCTCTGCTCGTCCTTCCTGATTAATACTTCCTTCCACCTGCTTTAGGAACAGCCTGAAATGCTCATTTGAATCATCTACGGGTGCAAGTGTCGTATTCTGGCATGAAATTAAATGCAATTAAAAGTAAAGCTGGGAGCCAACTGCTAACTCTCGCAATGTTCTTGTTTCTTAGAACTCTACGTTGTGAAGTTGAAGACAGGTTTGTATTTCAGATTAGAGACAAACCAAGATGCACTCTTACTTCATCCCAAGGACAGAAGTGAATTAACAATTTCCTCAAGGAGCAAATTGCTCCTGGAAAAAATCTTAAGCTTGGTGTTACACAGTGGGAAGACCCCTACCTCAGGCTTGCTGGGCACAGAACCACTACAGTTTAAAAGATCTTCAGACTTGGATTTTTGACTTGCTTTTCATCTTTGGTTTGGTGTCTGTGCTGTCCTAGTAGTTTCTGATAATTTTAAGGTACTGTCCAGGTAGGAAAAAGCCATCTTTTGTCCAATACTGTTCTCACAGTCAGTCTGCTTGTACATGTCCTATCTATAAGGAGGTATGTCAGAACAATAGTTAAATCCTTTAGTAGAAGTACGGTTTTAATGTTGGTCTCCTATCCTGACTAAATCCAGCTGACTTTTTTGTTTTGCCTGGGACCATAAGGAATTCAGGTTTTCCCTGAAAGCAGGAAGATACCTACTAAGATGGTGTGAAATGAATCAGTCACTTGTAAGTCAAGAAAGTGCACCTTAAGTTGATACTTCACAGATAACAGTATGCCAAAGTGTGACATGGGCAAGACTTAAGTTAATCTGTATTTTGCTTAGCTCTGCTGTGATTTTAAACTTATTTTAGTGTGTATTTTTCACAGAGTAGGAGTGTCCAAACTAAGGTAATGTATCTTATCTGACAAATAGTAATGTCAAGCTGAGGGATATTAGTGAGATATGCCATGTTGGTATTAACAACTTTAGCCAAATTCTTGTTCCATTACATAAAGAGCTTTTACAAAATGCATTGTATCAAAACACTATGGACCCAATAGAGGCACTGACTGTGAGAATCCTTTAACTTTATGCTGCCACTAAAACACGCAGATCAATTTTTTATTCCAGCTTCTTGAGTAGTAATACAATAAATAGTAGTAGTAATAAAAGTAATAAAAAAAATACTGTACATTGGTGTTATCTTTTTTCATCAGTGCAACCTGTTTATGCTAGAGACCTCTTTTATGTGGCATCTCAGCATCTTTGTCCTGTCCAGGCTACTTGACTCTCTCCCTAATAATAATGTGTTGAGAGTAGTTTTAACTGTAATCCAAAATTTGAGATATGTATGATTCATTTTGGTATAAAGAGATGCGCCTCCAAAGAAGGATTGTGATTCTACTTATTCCAGTGTGGGCTTAATTCTTTCTTTACCAAGGCAAGTCACTGAAATGGGAGTATTTTAGATACAACGTTGACAACATGAGAAGTTACATACTATCTAGCACACTCGTATCTGTGTCTTATGCTTTTAGCTTTTTTCTTTTTTTTCCCCTTTTTCTTTATTTTTTTTCTTCGCTCCTCTTCCCCTCTCTTATGATTTTCTTGCTAGAGAATGTACTCCCTGGTGTGACTGCAAGTTACACGTTTGCAGTATTTGCCATAGGAGGAATGAGTCTTCTTAACTGACTTTCTTGTGACTTCTTTTATTTCATCTGAATGTAAAGTGTGTGGCAGCGAATTGCCAGGTGAATTGCATGCTGTATTCCATCTGCTATCAGCTGCCTGAGCCTTTCTCTTAAACTTGTAAATATATTCTTCCAGGGCAAGCGAATATCTGTTGATGAAACTCGGCAATATTAACATGTGGATAGCTGCAGTACTGACTCTTCCACTGACATATGAAATGTTATGCCTTTAATACAGCTGCAAGGCAGGCTGCCAAGTGTGGGAGGGCAGTGCTGCAATATCTCTTACTAATACAGATGAGAGCAAGAAGTATTGGCTTTTAATGGTGCTTGTGATTCTGCTAAAGTGGGTCTGTATTTTCATATAAGCTACTGCCTTGAAAACCCAATCCAACCCAAAAACCAACCAACCAACTAAAAAAACCCCAACAAAACAGAGCATCAAAACCCTTCCAGTCATCCATCCTCCTCATTTTTGAAAGTTGTTTGTTAAGAGATTTTGTGAGTTGCCAGGGAATTTGAAGAGCCACAAAGGAGTAGAGAACAGATGTAGGCTTTTAGTAAATGATGTTGTCAAATACTTCTGTTTTTACTTATATAGGACATGCAAAGCTACAGCAGGATTATTCCTTCCTCCCCTCCTTCCCCCCCAGTTGCTACAGGTTAAGCACCAGTTCTTTCCCTAGAACAGCTAAAGACAAGTTTGATGGCTGTAATTAGAGCTGGTAGATTTAGTGAATGCTGATATTTGCTGCTCAACAGAGTTTAGTGATCTTGATGCAGATTGCAAGTGGCACTTGGAGCAAAAGAAATGCCGTTAAACTAAACTGCTCAGGTTTTAGCCTGTTCCTACAGTGAGGCTGGGTAGTCATCCTTTCTTCCAGGGAAATTTGGAGGAAATTCTCATATGCTGCCGGTTCCCTTGCTATCACTTACTCTTTATTGTGCAGTATTGTGTATTAGGGAAGCAAGTTCTTGGAGTGAAAAGTGATTTGAAGGAATAAGAGGGTGTATGTGGGGAACTTGTCTTTTGGGCAGCAAATTTGCTGGATGAATCACCGAGTTATGCTGGGAATACTGAGAACCTTTTTTACCCATGTAATTTTGTAATTACACAGGTAATTCCTTAAGGGTATATGATGCAAGAAGGGAGCCAACTATTTGGCCATTGGAAGTAATATGAAAAGTAATGTTGTTAAAAGTACCATGGGAAGTCCTTCAGGCCACTCTGTAAGAAGATGAAATCCATTGTTTCCGTAATAATCTGAGTTATTTTGCAGGTAGGTCTCTATTTAGCTTGTAATTTCCTGTAATTTTGGGTGCCGTGTTGGAAATGTAGTCAGATAACTTTTGTACAGTGGCATTCTTTTTGTACATGCATTTTTTTTCCTGGATTCTCTTTTGGTTCAGGTAGCTGCCTGATACAACAAATTGAGTAGTATCTTTTTTTTTTTTTTAATTGCAGTTAACAGTTTAAAACAGTTTAAATTTAAAATGTATCAACAACAAGTTGATACATTTTCAGCATGTCAAAGTCCTGTTTTTCATCTTTCACTTTTTGAGTCATAATGTGTTGTTGGTCAAATTTCTTAATATACCTCTTTAATAAAGTAACTTACATATTTTGACTGTGTAGTGCCTGGGTGAGCAGTATGTCTTTTTTTTCCCCCCTCTAAGTATTTCTGTGTGAATTAAATTACTGAGATAATCACTAAGTCCTCAGCAGAAAATAAATGTTGGAAATGCACATCAATTTAGCAACTAAGGTCTATTTCATGCAGGATATAGCTCCAGAGGTACTGCTTCATGCTTTTGTTGTTAAATAGACAAACCTCCTCTAATGGTGTATGTGTGTTAATAAAATGCAAGCTAGAAATTACATTAACCATTCAGTAGGAAAAAATAACTTCTGTATTTTAAAACTGATATTATAAAAATGTTGGCTTTTGGCTTGCTTGTTGTCTTTCATCATCTTTTGAGAAGAAGGAGGAGAATGATGGGGAAAGCAAGTCACATTTATACTGAATTAGAGTAGTAGAGATGCATTCAAGAGAAGTTCCTGGGCAGGATAAAACAATGTTGTAGTTCAAAAGTAGTCCTTTGCTAAATTAGCCGGAAGAAATACTATTTAAAGTATATAATATTTTAAAGTCTTTATTAGTGTGAGTGTTTGCAAGTGCCCTGAGCATAATACGGTTGCAGCTGGGTATAATTGCAGTCCATCTCAATGAAACAAATTCCTGTTTGGCAGCTGCATCCTCAAGTAATGGTATAATTTAGTCTAAGTTGTTCTGTACTTCCTTTTTCTGAAAACAAAAGGGGCTGGTGCAAAATAAAAATGTAACTAAATGTTCTTGAACTATTGTCTACCTTGATTTACACAGGAAGATCTGTTTTTGTAAATTTGACTAAACTGCTAGTTTCCTTCTTAGCTCTTCAAGAAGCTGTGTAGAGTATTGTTTTCTGAAATTTGGTGTCTATATATTAGAGAGACTGCTTAAAAAGTGCACGCATTGAACTTCTTTTTCCTAGAGAAGAAGACAGAAGCATAATTAATCATTATTGTCTTGACTAATAGTTAATTTTATTGTTTCTTTCAGTCCACTCATTAGAAATGTGCTTGCATTGTGGACAAGATGCACAAACTCTTGGTCAGACTTGATTTCACGATTGCAGTAAGCTGAAGTAACAATCTGTTGTACAGGTGTGAGCAGAGAGAACGGGGAGAGGGAGGGATATTAACATCTTATGTTGGATCTGAAGGGTAAGAAACCTGTGCCTGAAGTTGTGCCTTCTTAAAAATATTAGCGATAAAAGAGGATATTTGAGCTGCTCCATAACTTCACATGCTTTCTGCAGATTAAGGTGACTTTCTTTTCTATTAGAGAATAGATAAAAATTGATGTCAAGTTAAATTTAGGATGTCAGTTATATTGGAGTGAGATAATTAACTGTCCAAAGAAGTGGAGCAGAGTTGAGAATTGAATGAAGGTGGTGGCTTAGTTTTCACAGCTGTCTGGTTGCTGCGGACAGGGAGTCTAAAATAGGGATGTGCTTCTCTGTGGAGTTGAATTTTCTCTCAGATATATTTTTGCTTGGTAAATACAGCCATTGAGGCTTGTGCACTTGGAGGTTGCAACTCATTAGTGTTGAAAAGAAACGAAGGGAAAACCAAAATACCCCACTCAAAACCTGGAGAAAACTGCTTGTCATAGTTCACTTTTGTCATGAGGAATTTGGTATACAGTCGTATGCTAATACTGCTGCATGGGGGAGCTAGGTTAGTCAAACCTTCAAAATTACCAAAAATGTCAACTAGGTTGCATACAAAATTGCTTTGTACTGCACTAAAGAATTGTACAGAAATGATCCCAATAAAAATTGCTGCCTCTTATTTTCAGTACGTACACTGAACAGTGTCTGTAAGTAACAATATAGTAAATTGTGTTACAAAGGCAAAGCTGAAGCACGACTTGAGTTTATGTTGCGGTTAAGGACAGGGATGGAAGTTACTGACTCCTGAGCACTCTGTAGCATTGAATCATGAGGCCAAAAGATGCTTCTGAAAACTGTTCACAAGGCAGGGAAGACACACACCCCTTGCCCAGTGATTTGTACTGTCAGCAGAAAGAAAATCCTATGGAAGCCAAAGGCAGTGAGTGATGGCTGGGTGGTCTTCGTGGCTGGAGAGCTAAGGTTTTGTCAAATGACTTCACTCAAGATGTGTGAAGATTTTGTTCTGTTGTCTTCTTGGTGTTTTTTTGGAGGGTGATCAGTGATGGACATCTGCAATGCTGGAGGGTTCTGAGGAGACAGGAATGAGGTGAGAGCACTAACATCGTGCAAGACAGAAGTAAGAACTGGCTCAAGCAAGGAAAGAGCTGAGGGAGACTGGTGGTTTACTTGAAGAGTTAAGTACTTAGAAGTTGCAGGTATAAAGACTTTTAAAATTTACTTTATTTTTGACTTAGTATCTTCGTAGAGTATATAAGATTTTTACTGTGAAGACAATTTGATGTTACGGTAAATTTTTAACTTATCACTAAGATTAAAAGGTGTATCTCCACCCTACCCCCAGAAAAGAGCAGCATATCTGCTTGGGGCATTGGTCCTGGAGAATGTACTTGGTTAGTGGCTTACCTAAGTGATGAAGTGATGCTAATGTTAAAAAAAAAAAAAAAGTAACACTTACAGTTTTATACTTGTAAAGAGGCTGGGTTGTCGGTAAGTGGCTAAAATTTACAATAAAAATATTTCAAAATATTGAAGCTGGGATTTTAAGTGTTACAAAGATGGACTGTTTTACATGGGCATTTAGAAATGCACATTCCCTTTTGTGTTTGACTGGTAACCTTAAGGCTTTAAAATGGATCCACCTTCCCCCCCCCACCCCGCAGAGGAATACAACATGCTTAGGGGCTGGCCTTTGTCTGTCATCCATTCCCACCATAACAGATTTAGCAAACTGCAGCTGAGAAGTTCGAGTAGTTTGTACTTTCTGCTGCTTGTGCTGGGGAAAAAGCTATTGTTTTCACTGGATCACTGGCATGTTGATTATTTTGATGCCAAAAAGCATACGTTTTTGCTGCTGTTTATACTTTCAATCAAAGCATGCAGGCAAGAACAAACAGAAATCCTAAAAAAGAGCTTATTATAGAGTCTCCGCAGCAGTGCAAGGATGCAGGTCCTTGTGAAGTAGAAGTGGAGAGTCCTGTGGTAGTGCTGGTAAGAATTGTTTAAACAAGCTGTCTCTTGCCTTTAATAATTCCAGTTCTGTCTGCCAGTGAAAAACTGCTTAATCTGATGCTAATGAGAAGTTCCAGCATTCTTACTTGCGAAGAAGGTGTGTTTAAGATTTGAGTTTGATTCTTTGTGTGTTGTCTGCCTTTTTAAATATTTTTTGCTGTTCTGGTTTACCAAATTTTTGCTTCTCTCTGAGTGTGTCTTTCGAGTTTGTTTTTCATAATAGATGTTTTTCAGTGTCTGTTGTATCTAGCATAGTTGTATAGCTCTTTGAACCTAGCATGAAAACTATTTATGCTTTAAAATCTGTTCTAGCGCCTGTATTTTTTAACTGCTTTAGCTCCTGTATTTTTTAACTGCCCAGCATCTCTTTCAGTTAAAATATATTTGAACTCTCTAAAGACTGTATGGAATGGTTAAATTTTACTTAATGTTCTAAGAACTGTCTAAATAGTTCAGGTGTACTTCTGTTAAAGGATCTATTTTTCAATGCCTTCAATGCACATTATTTAGGAATTTAAGGTTTTAAAGTAGCTTCCAGTGAGGAAAAAGGGAATATTTCTGTATGTGAGGGAGGTGATCAAATAAGAGCATTTTTTTTATAAGGCTACACACTTAGTTCTGATGGAATTTTAATAGTACAGCAAGAGAACATAATGAGCAAGCTGTAATGAATCCACCACCACTCTCTCCAGCTAGGACAATAAACATGTTCAAATAACAGAGGAGGATTGTTAAACTAATAACTTATATAAAGAAGTACTTTGAAAGTTCTTACTAAAATTCCAATTTTACTTAGTAATATCTCATACTTAATTGCTGAATTAAAGGATGATAGTCTGCTCTTTATCTTGCTGTCGTTGAAGTTAGTGGGAGCTGTGATCCACAAATTATGGTGTCCCCCTCCTTATCTGAGCTCAATGCTATGCATTTAAGAATTGAACTAAAACATTTTGGCTATCTATATTTAGTAATATGCATCCTTAAATTTATGGGATTGTTACTGTATATAGTTGAAAGCTTACATGTGTGTTAGTAAGACAAATTTTTATTTCCTTTACACTGTTTTCTTTAGTTTCATTCTATTCATAGCAGTTGTTAGTAAAACTTTTTTTTTTTCTATGGGTGTGTTCTGATTTCGGGTCCAGATTTTCATCAGTACAATATGAGCTAATCTTGTGTGTGCTTTCCTGCCTTCGGAATGTTTAACTTTATTTAGAACTGTTTTTATTCCCTCATGAATACTCAGAGAGGATATTAGTGTTTCAGCAGACACTCAGAGTACTGCAGTTGATCAGCAAACGTAGGTACTTACTTAAAAACAAACAAACAAACAAACAAAACCCCAAAAAACAGTACTGTGTTTACTTATAACCATTTATGAAATACATCTGTATAATTTTTCAGGTACTACTTAATTTAATGTTCATGGATTAATATACCTCCAGTGTTTGTGCTCCCTTTTTTCATCTTCAGATGAAGTGGGTGTGTTCAAAACAAAGGTCAATATTTCAAGGGAAGAGCATATAGGTTCCTCATAGATCACATAAAAAGTCTTCGCTGTCATTTCAGTTGCTATTTTGGTCTTAATCTGTTACATATATAGACAAGCGTATATATGACATATAATTATACATAGTATAATATCCCTTTTTGCTTCTGCTTTTGTCTAGTTCATTGAGGAAAACTAGATGAAATGGTGCAAGGACACTTTGCACCAAGTGTACTGCAAGGCACAAAGGAAATGCGCACATTCTCCACCAGTGTTCAGTTTTGGGCCCTTCACTACAACAAGGACATGGAGTTGCTGGACTGTGTCCAAAGAAGGGTCAATGAAGCTGGTGAGGGGTCTGGAGAACAAGTCTTACGAGGAGCAGCTGAGGGAACTGGGGTTGTTCAGTCTGGAGAAGAGGAGGCTCAGGGGAGACCTCATCACTCCCTACAACTACTTGAAAGGGGGTTGTGGTGTTGGTCTCTTCTCCCAAGTAACTAGCGATAGGAAGAGAGGAAATGGCCTCAAGTTGCCCCAGGGGAGGTTTAGATTGGATATTAGGAAAAATTTCTTTACGGAGAGAATGATCAAGCATTGGCACGGGCTGCCCAGGGAGGTGGTGGAGTCACCATCATTGGAAGTGTTCAAAAAACACGTGGAGCTTCAGGACATGGTTTAGTGGGCATGGTGGTGTTGGGTTGATGGTTGGACTTGATGATCTTAAAGGTCTTTTCCAACCTTAATGATTCTGTGATTTTGTGAAAAAGTAGGGTTCTATGTTTCATTTAACACCAACATTTGGGTGCATTTTTTTATTTCATTGTGTTGTGATGTTGCAGTAGACTTTTATTGCCACAGTGAAAGTAGATATTTTCTCACTGGTATAGAGTACAGTAAGGTAATAAGTAGGACTGATAATGTTGCTAGTTGGTACAGTAAAATGTAAACAGCAGAACTTCCTGTTTTCTGGATTAGAAACCTTAGAATTGTATTAGATAGCAATCCTCAAAAGCAATTGGAACAGGAGGCTTCTGGTTTACTCAAGTAAAACTTTTCATCGACTGTTGCCTAAAACATTCTTTGGTGTGTGGATATATTCCTTTTGTATGGGCAATTGTGATGTGATTTACCTAGCACTTGAATTTTTTGAGTATTCTTTATAAAGATGAGACAGAATCAACTGCAGAACTCAAGGAAGCAACAAGATTTTTGTGATACTAATTTAATTCTTTTAAATTTAGTTCACAGAGGGTGAGTTCCCTGTATAAGTACTCTAGTTCCCCTAGAGTATTGAGGGAACTGAGTATTTATAACTGTGAGCATCCTGTGTGATATTGAAAGAATATTTAATTGAGATCTGTGACTGAATTAACTCTTCCTGGATAAGTGGGTACGTTCACAAGAGGAATCATCTGCTGTTTTCAGTGCCAGCGTGTTAGTACGTGTGCGCTCTTGTTTTCCTGTGATTTGAAGTAGATAGTGACCTAATTTTGCTTTTGAGGTTAATGAGCAAGAAGAGCCCATGGAAAAAGCATTTAGATTTTCCAGATGGTGGCTCAAAAGCCTACTTGGGATGAACTTTTGTTGTGCTGGCTGTTGTAGAAATCACAAATTAGTAAATGTGCTGTCCAGTTGCGCTTTGATAGTCAGAAGTAGTAACAGCTTATCAAATCAGATGATGTTTCTGCGAAGTTGGAACTTCTCCAGGCCATGTTTCTGCTTGGAAACACGCTGGAAGTGTGCAGTGTGAGACATCTGAGCTCTTCCATCCCGCGGAGCACCGCCCAAGTCTGGTTCTAGCGTTAGAAGTTTCTGTGCTGATAAGAGAACTTCATAGGACATGGCAAGCTTACTTTGTGTCCGAAGGTAAAGCAAGTCACAGGGGAGGCTAGAAATTAAACTGGAACTGCATATTAGCAACCTGATGTAAATACTGGCAGTACAGAAGGCCTTATCAAAATGTTTGAGCTCTGAAAAGTGTTCTTGTGTTTTCCTTGACCATCAAGGAAATGCTTCTTATAAATAAAAGCACAATGCTTTGTAGTCTAGACTGTGCTCATTAAATTTTGGAAACCTCCACACTCTTCTGTTACAGCCCCCTGAAGTTGGGTGAACAATAGAGCAAGAGTTTTCAGGCTTTCAGGTTAAACTGGGAGGGAGGAGAGTTAATTATCATTTTTTAAAAAAACTCTGCAAAAAAGCTTGTATAACTGTCTATAATTTGGATGGCTCTGTGTCTCTAGCCCTGGTAAGCACTTCTGGTCTGTTTATGTAAGCATGAGAGCAGGTGACTTAATGCATTTCATTCTTTCAAGTTCTAGAGACTTAAAAGTTTTGAATTTGTCAATGAAAGCGTATTGTTGCTTAAATGTATACATAGCTGTAGTTTTTCACATAAACCTATAACACCTTATTCCCTGACACTGCCCCAAAGTTTACATCACGTAGTTACCATACCTAAGAAAGGGAATAGTGAGTAATGTAATATTTAAGAATAAGCTCTAGGATACGTATAATTTTTTGAATGGATTTTAAAGTTGATTAAAAAATAATCTAACCTGGGCAAATTATTTTGAGTTTGTTGTGGTTGTTGGACAATAAGATAAAGGGAGCTGTTACCCATGTTTAGTATTAAATAGTCTTATTATTTGTCCACAGTGGCTTGCTTCAGGCCAGTGTTGAGAAATACATAATACCATATATTTATCAATTCATATGCTGTGTTGCCTGCTAGTGCTTGTAACTCCATTCTACTCTTAATGGGGATTTGTTAATTTGCAGACGTATGTGCTAAATATGTTTTTATAAGGTAAATGATGTTTTGTAGCATCATGCTTACAATACCCAGTGTGCTTAACCTGACCATCCTTTGTTTTGTGAGAAGACAAAAGGAAGATAATGTTTATCTCAATTTAAACATACAAGAAAAAATGTACTGTATTTTTTTTCTGTAATATCTAATGTAGACAATCATTGAACTCCTAGCTTAAAATTCCTTTTATCTGAGGGCTTTTGACACTGCTTGTCCAAATATATAAACCATATTCTGGGAGATTAAAATGGTTACCATGTGGGTGTCATGACTGCTGTTTTGAAACGCTTCTTATTTCTGATAAGTTTCCATACCTATAATACACTGTCAAGAAACAAAGTGGTACGGCAGATACTTTGCTGTTTTATCTTCCTACAAATAAGGCATTGGGTGGCTCGAGTGCTGGACCCCGTGAATTAGGTTTTTCTCAGATTATGGAAATAAAAATGTTGTTTGTTGCAAATTAATAGGAAAAATTAAGCCTTGTTTGAAAGACTAACTTTTAGTCCCTGTAAACTTGAGTTTGCAGTTTTGACTGGGCTGAGTTCTCTCTGTGTCAGCTGGTTCATAAATCATATTCAACAATACTTTACCTACCCAGCATCTTTTCTTTCATATTACATGAAATAATAGACCGGAAATTTTTTTTTCCCTGAAGGAGAGCTTGAGAGAGAATCTGCTTCCTTGTGGTGTTGTAGGTTTGGGTAAATGCCAACATCAGTGTGCTGTTTATTGTTTTCTTTTTTCATATCTGGTTCAAACTGATAAAACATCCTCTTCCTTTTGAATCTGACAAATGACTAAGAAAGAAATGAGTAACACTTTGGAGAAACCTCCAGAAGCAAATTCTTCCTGAATTTTTACAGAAATTCTATTTCTGCAAATCAGGTACTTTACTGATTAAATAGGAAGATGGTGTGGTTCTCTGGTGCCGCTAACTACTTCTGTGTCCCATTGACTTAGTGGAGAGGTGTATACTCAGGACCTCAGCTCCAGAGAGCTTTAGATTCTTTAAAAGCTGCTGATGAGGGAGGATTCTTTTTTAGTCTTGTGTTTCCAGCATGTAAGCAAAGCTCATTGTCTTCTAAGGTTCTTTTTTTATTAATTTTATGGTTGTGGTGGCTGTAGGGTAGAGACACGCATTTGCAATGAATTGGATATGCATCTTTGGTTTTTGAATTAGCTGTGCTAGAGAAGTGATTTTTTTTGTGTGTTCGTGTCCATGAAATAATTTTAGTTATGTTGGTTTTAAGAATAATCCTTCTCTATTTTTGTTGGTAAAATGAGAGGAGCCAGATGTAGCTTTCTTCCAGTCTTCACCTACCACCTTCCCAAGGGAAATAACAGGAGGATGGGTGTAGCTCTTCAGCACCAGGGAGAAATGGATGAAAATGCTGACTATGTGCAGCACCACATAAAAATCCATTACCCATTTTAGGTGACAGCTTTCCCTTTCCACCACTTCGTGGAATTGGTGCTGTGATCTCTCTGCTTGCTAGTTCAGATAGTAGATGTCCTGCGATGTGAGCTTTCTGACAATATTGACCGTGTATATATTCATTCTTTCCTTTAAAAAGCTTCCCAAATTGCATTGTAAGTATATTAAAATGTGGCATGGATTATTTATTTTTTAAAGTACATTTTGGAAATTGTGAGCTGCACTGAAACAGAGTAGCAGAATTCAAAAATGCTTTTGCAACAGCTTTTTATAAGGACAGAGTTTCATATTCTGTTTCGTAACCTGAATCTCTCCTCCTAAAGGGATCCCATCAGCTCCCTTCTATTGGCACAAGATGGCACATGCAGCCATCTGATCAGCATTTCAGAGAGAGAATCTGGCTGAAAGCTTGCTGGTTGGGAAGAACCCTCTAAAGCCAGATCACCTCCTGATCTGGCTCAAAAGCTCTGGCTCAGTTGCTGGTACTAGTGTGAGAAGGCTCAGGAACGTGCCACAAGAGAGAGAGGGTCCTTCTGGTGTCAGCCCTCCTTTCAGTTAATTTAAGCCAATTGTGAAGCCAAATATTTAGCTAACGGAAGAGACTGATTGTATACAGAACTCAAATGGTCTTTCTCCCGCCTCATTTTTTAGACACAGTTTAATTTGGGGTATTTATTTTTGTTTCTCCTAAAGGTCAGTCATCCTGCATCGCACTCAAATCAACCTGTCACTGCAGCCCATTGCATATCATTTCTCATGACAAACTTTTCAGAAGGAATGGTAAAGGCCAACTCGACCAAATGGAGTGACTTGGCTGTAGTACTGTGGTAGTCGCTAAACCTTGCTTTAACATAAGAGTGTATTGCACAGGAGCTTAAGCTCAGTGATTGACAGATGGGCATCTTGCTTGCCTGGATAAGTAGAGAGACCTGTTACTTACATTGAAAGTGGGAGAAACATGAGCAAAGGGTGTCTTGCTTTCTGGATAAGTGTTCTCGTGTACTTCATTTACAGAGCAGTAAAGTTTGAAGGGCTCTTCGTACTCTTGTGTTATCCCTGTCTCGTGTAAGGAAGAAAATTTATACTGAATAGATATTGCCTTGGTGAAGAGTTGGAGAGGATAAGTGAAGTTACTGGAATTTCTCTGGAATCAGAACTGGTTATAACAATCTAGCACAGCGGAGCTGCTCAACCTGAAATTTTGTGAAGGGGTAATCTTGTAGAGCCTATATCTAGGAACGGTGACAAATAGTTGCGTGAAGAAGGTGTATCTGGCCTTCTGCCTACTAGGGAAGCTTGGAGCACACCATTTCAGTAGCTTGGGATTCGTTGCAGCAGTCTGAATGCTCAAAGGCAAACTTAACAAAGTTTTCTTGCAACCAAAATATTTTGTATAATTAGTACCTTAGAGAAAATGTAACCTTTTTTTATGTTGTGTTTAAGTGCTTCTCTTACACTTCTCTGAGCTTTGGCTACAGGTGGATGCATTGAGCATAAATTTAAGCCTTTTCTGATGGACACTGGTGTTAGTTCTTGGCTTTGTGATAAGCTGTGTTCATGAATGAGAGGAGAAGATGTAGCGGTAGCTGTAGTCCAAGTGCTAAGCTGTCAAAATATGTTGGGGTACAGTATACGGTGCACTGAACAGCTGTTCTCCATCTCCTCTGAGGTGAAAGATGGCAAGCTTGACATTACCATTTTCCACTGTGGCTCCTAGCTGTATTGGTCTGTGCTGAGCATGTTGTTATATAGCTTATGACCTTTTGGTAAATCCTTCCATTGTGATTGTAAATGGTAACTGTTTTTGTTGACAAAGCTACATTTCGTTCATCATTTTTGGGAGATTTATTTTCCAGATTTTGCTTTTTTTGGCCTTTTCAGCTGTTCCACTCTATTATGTTCTTGCTTTTTTTTTAACGGTAAAACTGCCATGTGGTAGAAAAGAGAGAATCTCAAGTAACTTTTGAATAGCCTGTGAACTAAGCCTGAGAACTTTGGTAGCTTTCTCTGACTAAAGCTCTCCTAATTCCTTGTACAAAATTTTTTTTTCGTTCACTTTTGGATGAAGAAAACAGCTGTAAGGTTTCTCAGGAATATTATTAATACACTAATGATTAATAGCAGTTACTGCTAGACAATAAAGATACTTCTGTGTAGTACAGCTGGAATTTGAAAGGTTATTAATATGTTATGCAAAAAATATGTATCTCATCTTGTCTGATTACCTATAATGATGGTATAAACTGGCCTTGCTGCTGTTGTTATGTTTAATATGCCTTACCTTGAAACTAATACCACTGATCTTACAAAAGTATCAACTGGAAAGTCTCTTGTAATTTCCACTTGTAAAAAAAATGGTAATTTTATGTCTGATACTGTGATGCACAATTTTAGCTGCAGAAAGTGCAAGCTAGATTATAACTCCAGTTTTGCATTAGCTTGCACACTCCGAGGCAGTGCCTTATTGAGAGCTCTCTCTAAACCTGCTTTGCCATCTGACCACTTAACAGAATGCTTGGCAGGGCGAAGGTTTTTCTATCTGATTGTACACAGTCAGCTGTAATGCCTTGACAACCGTATAGGGTTTACATGTTGAATCAATGCATAGTAACTGAAGAAAGGTACTCATACAATTTAGAGGAGGTAAATGGCCTATGGGAATTTTGAAAAAAATATAGAGAAGGAGGAATGTCAATTAGCCTACTCCTACTGCAAGTTACTACTGAATTAAAACAAAGCTCAGTCTTAGCTTTGAATTGAGATTGTTTTAATCCCTGATAAACCCACATCAGACCTTTCTCGGCAGTATCAAGCGAAGGTAACCACCAACATAAGAAGCTAGTAATATCTTCGTAATTTTTTTGCAGTGAAAATACATACATGATTGTTCCTATAAGCTCTGACTTAGTGTGATTTGTGAAATAGTTGTGTGTGTTCCTTCTGAGGCAAATAGCATGCTGGTGTGTAATTATCAGTTGCAGTTATCCATATGGTATAATGTGACATGAAGCCTGCATTTTGAGTACTGTAAGTTTTCAATGTAGGTGAAATCTCATTCTGCTAACTTTTTAAAGAGTAACTTCTTAAAGTGAGTCAACAGCTGTAATTTTTCCTTAATATACCTGAATTTATTTTCCTTTTATTTTTTCCCCTAGGCAAAACCAAAGCTCATAGAACCAATAGACTATGAAAATGTCATCGTTCAGAGGAAAACGCAGATTTTGAATGATGGTTTACGTGAGATGCTACTGTTCCCTTATGATGACTTCCAGGTAATTTGATGTTCCCCCCTCAGCCTTTTGTTTTTTTTTAAATAAGACAGATTTTAGCAGTAGTAGTCATGAGACGGTAACTTCCCATCTCTTTGGTGTGTAACTATCTTTCGATTAAAAAAAAAATAAAATCTTTGCCATGAGTCTCTTTATACTGCTCCATTTATTCTGTCAGGTTACAGAAGAAATAGCACAATTTCTTCATCTGTTCAGATTATAAGGTCTACTTCTGCAACGTGGCAATTTTACTGCCTTTTGAAGTAGGTGATCAGTCACTTTAGATATTTCACCCCCCATTTCTGACATCATGTGGTGTTTGTTCAAAAAAAGCATCTGCTTTTTGTCATGCTTTAATTCTTAAATTGATGATTCCTCCTGCCCCTTCTTAACAGTGAAGGGCATGAACCTGTTCAAATCAAAGCTGTTAGTCTCAGTTATGTGTTACCAGCCAAAATTGGGTTTCGGCAAAATACCCTCTTGCATAACAGGGCTCTGACTTGATTAAGCCAGACTTAACCAAGATTTGTGATAATCTTGATATATTTCTATAAAATAACTGTGTTTATCTAAATAAATAGTTTGTTTCAGTACACTTTTTTGAATCATGTTATAGATCCAGTTAGGGTAACCATTTGTTGTAAATAGTGAGGAAAGTCTCTCCCACCCATGCCATACTTGCAGTCGAAATGTCTGCACACTTTTCAAATATAGGTAGACATCTGAACTGTCTGTAAATTAGCTACTTCTAGGGACTGTATCATAGTTGAATACCTTAGGTTTTTACAGAACAATTCTATCTGAAAGGCTGAGCACCTTATTCAGCCAAGTAATTGAAGCTAAGTTTATATTTATGATGGGGAAAGTTGGTGATGAGTTTGTGTGTCTCTACAGAAGGGCATATAAAGTCCCATAAATTACACGTGGTGTTTTTCATTAATTCTCTCTGGCCTATTAAAATATTTACCTGAGTGCACCTGGACACTGTTTTTAATATAGTCTGTATGTTTCATTTTCACTGATTCTTACATGAATAACTCTACTTGTAGCCTTCCCACTCCGAGCTAAAAATTTTGGTTTTAGCAAGCTACAGATATTAGAGAGTAGTTTGGGCTTCAGGTGTTTTCAGACACATGTGAAAGTTTTAAGGACTGCAAGTAAGACTTCCTACGAAAGGCAGTTGTACTGTTTATGAACGTTATCTAATGATGCTAGCGTTCAAATGCTAGATCACTCATGACCATGCCTTACACCAGGTACTGGCTTTGGGACTGAAGAGTGAGTAGATTATACTGCCCAGATGCCCTCCTACAGTGTGGCTCTTCAGTATCGCAGATCAGTTGCAGAGGAATCAAGGATACTTCTGCTAAGCATACTCTTACCTAATTGACTAGTTTATTTGCCAGGGGACATTCTGGTGAATAGCTCTGAATTATCAATTGAGAAGAAACAAACCTATCAAGAAAATCCTCAGGTGTTTTGTTTGAGCTGCCCATGGGATGTTGGAAGTGTTTAACTGCTGTTTCAAGTGGTCTCTTTGCAATTCTTAACCTCAGGCCTATATGACTGAAGCTAGTCTATTGCTCTCTGATCCTTTAAAGGGAATGGCTGAATTTTGTTCACAAGCTGTAATGCCTTTTTGTCATCCTTTGTTTGGATTCAATGGTCAGATTTTCATCAAGGCAGTCATTAAAGTGTGTGTTACATCAGAGGTTTTCCTTTGGGTAGTCACAATTTTGGAATATAGTCAGATTTCCTGTTTCTTTATACCTCAGCAGTATAATACCTGAATACATTTTCTGTATTTCCCCTATATAGTCTTTGGCAGAGTCTCATTTTATACTTGATTTATATGAAGACTGGTTTGTACTATCGAACTTTATTATGATGCCAGCAAACTTTTTTTTCCTTCTAAGTTTTGCTGGCACAAATTTACTCAAAATATTTTTATTGTATACATAGCTCAAGGTGGTATTGGAGGGTCATCTAGCAACAACTCAATGTGTTTAAATCTGTCATTCAGTGTATTAGGAAAACATTACCGAGTAAGAGAACAGAAATCCCTTATATGCTTAGTATTTTTTTTTTTTCAGGTTAAACCTTTTAACCCTGTGCAGTTTTGCATAATCATATTTACAGTTTGGAAACCATTAGTCTTGATATGGTTGCCAATATAATTTGAATAATTTAAAAAATGGCATATTTTCTGTATTTCCCATTCTGCTTCACTTATTGTTTTAATTCTTTTTTCCTAATTTGTTGCGGTCACATGATGCGTGGGCAGCTCTTGGTAACCTTTGGCTCAAATGTTTGATACTGCCCTCCTATCCCTCAAGGTGACTTTAAAATAGTGAACTAGAGTATTTTGAACTACCTGTATACATACTTAGAACAGTTTATAGGTGGAAACTCCTACCATTGTCTAAAAACCTGTTCAAGCCATTTCCTCTTAGAGCATTCAGGTTTTATTTTTACAAAGTTTTTCCTCATGCTTAGGTTAAACTGATTACCATCTGAAAAACACTTGCCCAAAAAGGAAGCCAAGCCCTGTTAATTTATAAAGACATTAAGAGTAAGGCTATTTTGTTATCAGCATGGCCCTAAAACTAGTATTTAAAATGGCACAGAAAATACTTACTTTTCAACACTAGATATCACTTCTACAATTTTCGGTAGATTACAGGAGAAGCTATGTAGTTTCAAACAGGCAGGTTGATACCACTATTGAATTTGTGCTGAAGTTGAAATTACTTTGGGAGGAATTGGAGATGAATGTTTGTGCTTAATTTGGATTTTGTATAAATTTTTTTTTTTTTCAGATAATGCTGTAGATAACTGAAATGTAATTTAATAGGTGTGTTTTTCATATAATTAGTAACAATACTTGCAGGGATTCTGTGGCAAGATTTTTGTAACAAATGTTTTAATGTCTTGCTCTGTAGTCTGGGCAGTGCCATGTTGACTTTGTAACTCTTACCATCTCAGAGAAGCTAGATATTAAAGGAAAACTAATTGTTAGTCTGTATTGGAAAAGAAAGCTTGCACAGCAGCTGACTTCTCTGGACCAGGTATAGCTTGCTTTCCTTTCTTTCTCCCGATGAAAGTTACTTGCCTCCTGGTGAGGGAAAGGAAAAAACCCAGTAAGTCACCTTTTTCTGTTCAGCTGTGACTGGTCTCCAGACATGCTGCCAGAAGTAGCTCTAAGCTCAAACCACTACTCTTTCTTACGGCGCCTATTTCTTACTGATTCCCATCTTGCCCTTGCTGTGAAAGAAGGAATATGTTGATAACCTTTGAATGAAAGCAAATTCTCATTAATTGGCTATTCTGAAACAGTGTATTTGGAGGATGTTTTCTGCTGAGCTTCTGTCTTAGTTACGGTTATATAACTGAGTGTTGCCATAATGTGTCATCTTTCATTTAATTGCAAGTTTCATTAATTGTTTTTGTTGTTTATCAGACAGCATTATTGAAACGGCAGAGTCGATACATTCATTCAACAGTTCCTGAAAATGCAGAGAAGGAAGCTCAAAGCTTGTTTGTAACTGAGGTAATATTGGAATGCGTGTGGCTGTGTGTGATAGCAATATTAGACCGGAATTGTTTTTCTTCTGCCACATTTACCATTTAAAAAACAGGAAAAAAAGCCCTGTAAAAATTATTAATTCTTTATTGTCATTTATTTGTCAATGATTTAAAGGGAAAATTTCTAGGAAAACCTAATATTTTTTTCCATTGGTGGCTGGAAAAGAAGGATTGCAGGATAGCTTTGCATTATTTTGTTGGTGTCATTGGCTTTTGCAGCTGCTTCTCCCCCACCTGTATGCTTTTGGCTTTCCCAGATGAACATGGGTGGTTTCCATACATAATACTGGGAGCAGTAATAAATCTGAATGCATCAATGTGACTTGTTCCTAATAAAGTGTTTCACACCAGTCATCCTTAATTTGTTCATAATAATTGTGTACAGTTTTCTGGAACAGAGGTATGCATAAACTGTAACACTTGTAGTGGTCAGAATTCATTGTGACTGCTCAGTTTGGATGCTATATGTAGAAGAAACATCCTCAGACCTAAAGTTTCTCATAACTACTTGCTTACGTTGGCATTCCCTGGTTCTGACTGTGATGTTGTGTTTCATTCAGTGTCTTGTTTAAGCCTTTTGGGAATTAAAAGTTTAAAATTTTTGTCTTTTTTATATTATCTACTGGTTTTCTACTGACATACTTTAAGCTGATATTTTAACATCTGAAACAAGTAAATGTCTATTGTAATTCCAAGAAAACTGAAGGAGCTCCAAATAGCTGAATCTACCTCAGAGTGTTTTCTCCACAGTGATACATATCTTTAATACCCAACCTAAACAGCTCTAAGATAAATTTGCAGAAGGTAGACAAGGAGGGAGGAGTATTATAGGTAATTAATGAAATTTAATGAGTTTCTGCAGAAAACAATTGCTTGGCAAGTATTAACTTTGTATTTTGAAATATAAAGAAAATATTTTTGACTTACTAGATGCTATGTTTGTGTACATGTCAGTCTATTCATGTAACATACAAAATTTTGTACCTGGCAACAGATTTTTTCAGTTTTTCTGTTACTTTGGTCAAAGCCAAGATAAATCAGTAGTTCTACGTTGTAGCAATATGGGTGGAGTAAAATGGTATTTCCTGTGATCTAGTCCAGAATTTAATGACATAATTGCTTTTCAACAGCTGGAAGCATGTAGTTTAAACTTAAATATTAATTGAATTGCACTAGAAGTATAAATTTAAAGGGAATATGTTTTTAGTTTCTCCCTATCTGTACGTGTGAAATTGAATATTCTATTTTAATAATGTGTCTGTATTTTAATGCTGAGTTTTCTAAAGGCTCAGTCATGTTTTCAGCTGCAGCGAAATGCTGCTTTAACTTTTCAGACAACTGAAGATGGTTAGTCCAGATGCTGATTATAAGATACACATCTAGCAGATGATAACGTCCTATTGAAACATATCACTTGTTGCAAAAAGCTGTATTGCACTAGATGGTGTTGCAAAGGAAGGGTAGCGTACAGAGTTTTCATAGAACGACATGTAACCATAGCAGTTCATAAACAACTATATCTTAAGAGGTTTTTCTGTATGTGTGGTTAGGGAATGTTGTTAATTCTCTTCCATTTAACACTGGTATTTGATTTTCATTAAAACAGTGCATCAAAACCTACAATTCAGACTGGCATGTTGTTAACTATAGATATGAAGATTACTCAGGAGAGTTTCGACAGCTTCCAAAGTAAGTATGTTATCTAGTGGTATAAAACAGATTTTTAATTTGTGAAGAAACTCTAACTGTATTTAATATAAATGTACTTATTACCGAAATGTATTAATACATGTAATATGTAACTTGAAATGTGCTATATCAATATTTAATAGTCAGTAGAGATGATAAAAATTTCTTGGATGGAATTTATATTGATGAACTTGAAGGTATAAAATCTTGTTAAGCCATTTTCTGGAAAGATACCGTAATAACGCTGCCTTATTAATAGGCAGGTCAAAACCAGAAATTGTGTTGTTGACAATGTGAATGTAAATATTGTATCTAAAACAGGCTAATGTTTAGATGAAACTAAAATGGTGATATCCTGTTTTTGTAGCTTCAAAGGCAGCTTTTGGAACTCACTTTAGGAGTTTAGGGAATAGAACCTAACCGAGATGGTTAGAGCAAGTGTTTGAACTAGTGCAGGTTTTCACAGAATGATTCAAAGTAAAAGCCTAATTCACATCTATTGCAGACTTTCTAAACCATCTGCTAGAGAAACCTTTTCCAACTTTTTCAATATCTGAGAGTGGCTAAATACTCTGAGTCCCAGAACTCTGGAAGATCTGTGTCTTCCCTACCTATTCTCCTGCATCTATCAGTTGAGAAATATCTTTCTTTTCCTGTGAGAAGTTCTGAAATACTCACAGGTTTTGTAAGTGTCAGTACCTGGTTTTTACTTGCCCTGAACAGAAACCACAGTAGTCAATAGGAATTTAAATAAACACATTGTCCTAAAAGGAGGCAATGGTTACAGGTATATGAATTCTTACTCCTAAGATGTTAGGAGTGCAGTGAATGAGAAGGCATTTGGTTTTCTCCGGTTATGCGTAAGGACAGTGACAAGCAGAACAAAAGAAAGACTGCGGCCAGATACAAAAATTAGGAAAATTGCTGGCTAAGAAATAAGTTTTATGAAAAATACACGTTTTTTCTCAGCTATTCTTTTGCTTTTTCCTATTCAGTTAGGAAAATAACATCTTAATTTTTGCAACTATGAAATATGTGACTAATCACAAAATTTCTAGTATTTTAGAAGCTTTTTCTTTCATAGTAAAGGAACAAAATCGGAGAAGCTTCCAGTTCATTTATATGAAGTGGATGAAGAAGCAGATAAAGATGAGGTGAGATAATAGTAATTCCTTACTTTATTGATTTCAATAAAGAATGTTGGGTGAGGAGAGGTTACAAGTTGGGTTAAGTGTTGAAGTCAGTAAAATGAAAACAGATATTAGGTTGTACAGCCTGATTGGGAAAAAAATGTAGTTATTTTACCTGTCTCCTTTCAAATAGCCTTGTACTCCTGAGAGCTGTCATCAGAGTAGAACAAGTTTTGACAAATGGTGAAATTGAAGTTTTAATACTTGGTGATGTATAATCCTTCAGCTTTCGTACAATCTGTCTTATTTTATACTGTTTGTGTATAGATAGGCATATAGAGAAATATATCATGCAGTTTAATCATGAAGTTGAGTAAAATTGTAGGTGAATCTGTTCCAACATCAGAATACACAGACTTAAGCATGCATGGCAGTGTGTGTTAAAATTAGTTTGTCACAAATTTGAGTATAGGATAAGAACTGGAGATCCGTCATAGAAACAAAAACTGAAAAAATTGGCTGAAACTCTAGAGTATTTTATTTTTTGTCATTGGCTTAGAGAAACCAGAGATATCTATAGCCTCAAGCGATTTTCAAGTATCAAAGACTTTTTTTCAGTAACTGCTTCTGTTATTTGTGTGAGTTATTTAATTCTTACCACACCCTGTTTCAAAACACAGCGTTTAAATGCCAGTGTTTTCTTTTCTTACAAGTACTTGATCTCTTGCATCTCAGAAAAGAATTAAAATAAAATAAAAATATTTTTTTTGTGGTTTTTACCCTTTGACAATTACTTTGCTTCTAAATTCCTTGTATTCAGAACAGCTGCATGCAAAATAAAAGTAGTTTGTTACAAGTTTTCCTGGATAAAATGTGAAAAGATAGTCCAGGGAGTGCATCTGAATAGGTAGATTCCTGAACAGATAGTCTCAGGATGCTGTTTCTCTCGTGCTGCTGTTAATCTGCACTGTGATATTTGGACAAATAACTTCATGCATCTGTGTCCAAATCTTCCTATTGTAAGGTGGGAATAATTATGTTTTCTATTATACAAAATTTAAAAAGATTTGTCATTATTTACTTTGATATATTTCTGACAACTGAAGTGTTTTAGAAAACAGTAAGTTAAACATGGAAAAAAAAAAGGATATATAATTGGCTGTGGTTGTTACTAGGAAAACCACTTATGGCTGGAGTCAGTTAAACACTGAAAAACTATATCTTGGCTATTATCAAGTGGTATGTTTTTTACTAGGAAGTATAAGTGGGGAGGACTTCCTGTTTCCTCTGCCCAGTTTCCTCTTAGAGCAGGCAGGAACATCATAGCCCTTTCAGAGGTAGAGTCACTGGAGAAGAGGTCTGTTACTCTTTGTTGAGGAACTGGAAATATAAACATGAGAAAAAAGCATGCTAGGAAGAAAAGGGAGTTTAATGGGAATAGGGTGGAGGGGACCATAAATTCTTTCCTCAAGGGAAGAATCAATGTAAGAGGTTTTTCTTTCAAACATTAACGTCTTTGTATGCCAAAAAGCATATATGCAAATCTTAGATTAGAAGTTGTTTGGTCTTCTTTTTGTTTCGCTTTTGTTTGTGGTTTCTTTTAAGAAAGCTGATTTATTAAGAGAATGATAGAAAACAAAAAGCTGCAAGTGACTAAAAATTGGAGGAAAACCAGATAAAGATTAGTTTAATCTCGCACCATTAAAAAGGAGAGAATTACTTTTTCAAGACCAGTTTGGTCTATCAGACCATCAGGTTGGTGTTTGTAAATGGAATTTTTAAATCAGCCTGGGATATGGGGTCGAGATAAGGAATTGTTTTTGTTGAAACAGTTGCTGTTGAAGTAAATTTTGGAGCTGAGTTTGTGGGAAAGATCATTTTAAAAAGTGAAGCACAGTGTGCAGCAGTAATAATAAAAGTGAGGAAATTAACTTACCAGTTGGAAACAGGAAGTATGTTTTCAGTGTAAAAGTAGCGTGTTAACAACTGGGTTCTGGGTTCCTTTGTATTAACAGGTGGTCAACTGGAAAGATTCAGTATTTTTTTGGCAGGAATTCTGCCTGACAGAAAGAATGGTGTAACTAGAGAAGTCCAAATGACAGTCAGTTTTATCGTTAGGAAACATCATGCGGTTCAACACAGTGGGGAAACAGTGCACTTCAGAGACTGGAATTGGAAAAAGAATCTGAATAGAGCTAAATCTTAATTTTTGTTAACAGGGGTAATGAAGGAATTCTTGTCGTGTCAGGTAATCCTGTGTAAGGTTTGTGAAATTACAGAAAAGCCTTGGTTGTTCTGTACCAAGTTTTGACAATAGCTCATCATCTACTCATCATTTTAGACTTGTAAGAGTGGTTTTAAACCAACCTTTCCTTGGGGATAACTCCCACCAGCGGAGGCAGAGAATCATAGTTGGAAATGCAGTGTTTTAAGCTGTTGTCTCTGTATCTTGACTGTTGTACAAGAAAAATTGGTTATCTAGGTAATAGAACAGGAGTGAGGACTAATGACTTGAAAATATGAAACAAGTAGACTGTATTGCTTGGACAGTGAGACTCATGGGGGCATATGAAAATTTACTGAGTATTTCTGCTCTATGCTTTTGGGGCATTATATCAGATGCTCTGATAGTTGGTGACCATGTCATCCTTACTGGACCTAATTTCCATAGTATCAAGCAAACTAGAATTTTTGAAGGAACAGATCAATGCATCTTTTGCCTTCTGTTTGCTGTTTTTTGAAGTTCTTGTGTGCATACGCCTATGAATATGCAAGCTAGACAGACTAAATAAGCTGTAAATAAATTAACCAGTAACTTTTTACAGAATGTTCCTTGATTTAGTTCCAGAAATAATTAATATTGTTCCAAAATTTGGTTTTAATGTTCAGTTGTTGAACTAATGACCCTGTGCCCCATATGTAATCACTTTTTGTTATATGTTCCAAAAGGAATTTGAAACAAGTAGTTGAGGCACTTGAGGAAGTTTTGTGGTTTTATTTTCAACTGGATACTCAGCTGATTTTGAATGTTTGGTTAATAAATTACCAGGAGAATTTATTCTCCATTTTCAAGATGGTTGAAAATCTTCCTACACATCTAATTCGTTGCTTTTGTTGTGTCAAAATGGGTTGCCTCAACCAGAAACCATGGTGAAGTCTGCTTGATATTGCTCTAAAAGATTACTTAAACTGGTGACTTAATATTTATTCTGTGGCAATTATATCTGTCATTTTGATCAGTTTTGATGGTAGAGTACTTCTTTTTGGTAGTTGTTAATATCCTTTGAGTTTTGATGTAGTTAGTAAGTTCCATCAACTGGCAGATGGAAGAGGAGGTATACAGGCAGTGGGTATGATGCATGCATTGGTTCTGCTGTTCGTGAACTTGCCATTCCTGCCAAGTTTGGTCTTGTTCTCTTTAGAAAGCTTTCATTCTGGTCTGTAAAAGGGCAGATCCAATTCAAGACTTAGAATTCTTAAGTAAGTAATGTCTTTGAAGTAATACATAGAAAGCAAAATGGTTTGAGAAATCTTAATTGAAGTTTTGGGTAAGCATGAGTTTATATTGTTCTTTTTTGGTAATAGAAATTGGTAAAAACTCTTGCACTGGAAGATTAGAATGTAGGAAAAAGCTTACAAAGGAGATTTTTTTTCTCTTTCCCCTGTTTCAGTGGGATTTATCTTGACTAATATTTAGCCATCTAGGAGTTGGATCATCCAGCTGGCCATAGAGAAGGCCTATATATGTGGCGGAGTTACCTATCAAAAGTTAGATAAGGTTAGTCTCAATACTGGTCTTTAAATAAAGTAATTGGAATTAGAAAGCTATAGAATTTCAGCAGGGACTCATAGTACGTTATTACTGTTACATTATGAGCATAGCTATTTCGGCTTTTAAAAATGACTTCTGAAATTTTTATTAAGTATAACAGTTTCAGACTGTGATGCAAAACTTTACTTTTTTTTTTTTCCCCCATCTCCCTTTCTTCATCTCCAGGATGCTGCATCTCTTGGGTCTCAAAAGGGTGGAATAACAAAGCAAGGATGGCTGTACAAAGGCAACATGAATAGTGCAATCAGTGTGACAATGAGAGTAAGTTTAAAAATGTCTCGTGTGGTAAAAACTGAACACCAATATTAAATTATCACTATGCCTTGGAGAAGTCAATTTGTATGTGGTTCACTTCTGAAAAAAAAAAAAAGTAGTATGGGAGGAAATAGGGAAGCTTGTATGTAATTTATAGCTGTGAAATCTTACTTTACTTTTATTCTACTTAAATCAGAAAAAATGCATTAAAAATCCAGTTTGTGGCCTAAGTCCAGTGTTTTAAATAATTTTCTGACTGGACTCTGGTGTCTTATGAGTAGAAAAGTGACTATGTAGTATGAGTTTTTATGTGTATTGCCTCTTTATTTAGAAACAAACAAGTTACTTTTACAGTTATCACAATAAACATCTATTATGTATAATATGGTAGAGTCCATTTTAAATACCTTTCAATGGGTCAAAAATACTTCCAAATAAAACAGTACAATCTTGCTGCAGGTTTTTAATTTTTTAAAAAGTTATTTATGTTTTGTTTTCTGAAGATATTGATTAGGTTATGTGTAAATAAAAGCTTTTTTCTATAACCTACTGTGTAAATAGTATGTATGGGTTTTGTGATAGGAAACTAATTAATACTAGTGTTGTAATTCTTTTTCTTTCCTCCTTTCTTTTCACTAGTCATTTAAAAGAAGATTTTTCCACTTAATCCAACTTGGTGATGGATCCTATAATCTCAATTTCTATAAGGATGAAAAAATATCAAAAGAACCTAAAGGATCAATATTTCTAGATTCATGCATGGGTGTGGTTCAGGTAACTATAGTTATTCTGCCTGTTCTTCAGTTAATTCTGTATTTGATAGCAAACGGATTTTTTTAAAATACAGAAAACTTGTCAGATATAGGTAAGTACCTGTTATACAGAGGAACAATGAGACATGCTGCATCTTACAAAAACAGTGAACGAGATTTTAAATGGCAGGAATTTTAAAATTCTTTCTGAAAAGAACATAAATTACTAGTTGTTGTCAAGTATTTATCAAAATATCAAACAAAATTTTAAGTCAAACACACAAAAACCCCCACCCTTAAATCATGGCAAAGTAATGACAGCATAAAATTAAAGTTCATTTCAGTTACATTTTGTGCTTACATGAGCTGTAAAATGTTTTGCATAGCTTCTTGTGCGGGATTTTTGTTGTGGGAATTGTATTAAACTCAGTCGCCCTTCCAGATGCTTTCATCTGACCTTTATAATGTTACTTTTATGTCGTTTTCTTTATTTTAAAAAGTTAAGGGCTTTGGTAAAATGTTTGTCAGTAGCAAGTGCCAAAGAAAAGATTATTTTTTTTTTCTTTGTGATTTTGTTATGTATTTACAGTACAGCATGTAACTGTTTTGTTAGGCACAGCATACCTGGAAAAAACTCTTGGGTTTTAGGGTTTTGTGTAACTTGGATAGAAACAGGCAAAGTTGAATAAAAATGTATTTCTTAAATAATATTTTTTTTTAGTATAAAGTTTTTTGAAGATTCATGCGGAGAGATACAACAGCTTTACAGAGGATTATTTTTCCCAAATATTGTAATAATGTTTTTGGATACACATCTAATAGATACTTTGCATAGAAAATCTTATAACTGTAATACATTTAATCATATTGCAAGTTGTATATACAGATTTGCACAAATTGTTTTGCCTTAGGGGTACAATTCTGGCCAACTCCACTGAAATGAGTTTGATTTGTGTTTTTAAAACAAACCAACAAACAAAGTGGTTCCTAGACACAGTTGTAGTCTCTGCTTTGCACTTAAAAGGTAGCTTTCCTTCTGCTCGTCAGCTTCCTCTGCTTTGGTGCTCCTCTTTCTGATGATACAAGTTCTCCTTTTTCTGGGCTGTTTCTGGCCCGTTTTGTTTCCCACTTTCAGGCCATGGCTGTTTCTAGTTCTCAATCTGTGGCTCTGGTACAGACTGTTGTGGGCAGTGCAGTATTAGTTTACGTCATCAGAAAACATTGAGATTTTCAGAAGTTACAAATGAAAGAAAGGCACTGCAGCAAAGGGAAGTGCTGAGTCCTGCAGCTGGGGAGAGCAACCTCAGGCAATGTTGTTGTACATGCTGGACAGGCCACCCAGCTGGAAAGCAGCTGGCAGAAAAGGAACTGGGGGTCCTGGTGCACACCAAGTTGAACATGGGCCAACCATGTGCCCTTGCAGCAAAGGCGGCTAGTAGTGTCCTGGGCTGCATTAGGGGGAGTGTCGTCAGCAGGTTGAGGGAGGTGATCCTTCCCCTCTGAACAGCTGAATAGCACTGGTGAGGCCACACCTGGAGTCTTGTGTCCTGTTCTGGGCTCCCCAGTAAAAGAGAGAGGTGGACATGACATACTGGAGAGAGTCCAGCACTGGGCCACAAAGATGATGAAGGGATTGGAGCATCCCTTCTATGAGGAAAGGCTGAGAGAGCTGGGACTGTTCAGCCTGGAGAAGAAAAGGCTTGGGAGGATCTCATTAATGTATATAAATACCTGAAGGGAGGGTACAAAGGGGACATAGCCAGGCTCTGCTTAGCGGTGCCCAGTGACAGGAGCAGAGGCGATGGCCACAAGCTGAAACCCAGGAGGTTCCCTCTGAACATCAGGAAGCACTTTTCACTGTGAGGGTGACCAAGCACCAGCATGAGTTACCCAGAGAAGCTGTGGAGTCTTCATCCTTGGAGATACTCCAAAGGCTGCCTGGACATGGTCCTGAGCCAGCTCGCTCTAGGTGGCTTTTCTTGATCGGGGGGTTGGACCGGATGATCTCCAGAGGTCCCTTCCAACTTCTAACCATTCTGTGATTCTATGTTTTTGGTTTTTTAAATTGTGAAAATACCATTTTTTTTCTAAATGACGTTTTCATGAAGTACTGTTCCATACTTTCTGTTCAGTCAGTTCAATTAAAGTAACCTGACATTTCCTTAGACTTTGTCAGAAGCTTTTTATTTAATTTTTTTTATTACTTTGTTCTACTGCAAGTAAAGTTTCGGGCTGATACAGTAGTCTTTAAGTAAAACTATATTTTGAATGCTTAAAGTTTATAGTTGGCTTGTGTCTTGAATGCTGTATTCTGCAGTATTAAGAATGCATGTAGAAATTTGAGACTAGTTACGGCTCAGCATCAGGTGTAAAACGCAAAGTTAATACTCACCTCTGAAGCCATTATAAGTTGAAGTATGAAGTCATTCAATAGCTAGAATAAAGAGGTTTGGAAATAGCTGTTTTCTTCATTTGAATTGTTGGTTAGAGGCAAGTAAATGAGATTTTGAACTATGAAATATTACACCTACTGGCTGTATTCCAGGTGTATTATTGTTTTATATTATGTACTGTATCCCCCCTGGCTGATCTTATTATATTCGTTGTTTTACTGTTACTTATTATTGGTGTTACATTAGCATCTAGAAACTCATACGAGAAAAAAGTGGTCTCTACACAGTAGAAATTGCATTTCCATTTAATGGAAGAGGAAAAGAAATTAAAAAATGGTCAGGACCCCATCCACTGTACTTTGCAGTAGTCTGACTTGGAATTCATAGAAATGGTTGTTCTTCTTAGGTAGAAGTGCTTACAAGCTTTTGTTCTCAGAATCAAACTACTTGTTTCAGAGTAAGTCTTTTTGGTGAGGGGGGACTAGTTCCTATTGCATTTGTATAACATTTCTCATTTCTGTTTTGAGTTCATATAGCACATATGCTTACTTATTCTTCAAAGGTCGTAGATACACAAGAGAGAAAAATGATGACTTCACTAACAGACATTAAAGATAAAGCAGAATAGGACAGAATATGCTCCTTCATCAGTATTTGTATAAGAGGAATACTGAATATATGCAGTAGGGGTTTTTGCTTTTGTTTGTTTTTTTGGTGTTTGGTTTTGTTGTACATGTGTGGGGTTTTTTTCCCCCAACACTTAATATTAAATGAAAAGACAGAAATTCCCAAAATACTCTTTGGGGTTTGTTTTGGTTTGTTTTGTTGTTTTTTTGTTTTGTTTTAATACTGAAGTATATTGAGACTTTTCTGCATCACAGAGAGGTGCAGTCACATAATATATGCCGTGTATATATTCCCACATATAGTCATATATATAGGCATGGTTGCTCTAATTCAGTGATTTGGGAAAACAGAAGTGTTGTATGTACCACCTATGTCAGGGTTTTATACTGTGAAAGTTAAAGGTTACAGTTCTTAAGTTTTTTCATTTACTTCAGTACTGATTTTAATTGGTAAGATTGCCTTAGATCTGGGTTCCCTACATTTGTTTGTATCCTCCTTAACACAAACTCATCTTTGGTAGAAAGCTGACTGTTTTACCAACCAGTAGTTAGTCTGAAAAATGAAAAATCTGAGGTATAGAGAAACAAAAATGTAATTTGGCATTTAGTTTAACCTAAAATAAACAAACAGCCCCCTATCAGTTAAGTCTGTCTTATCGTTTGTTTTAATGATTATCTAATGGATTATCAATTTTTTATATATAAATTGATGAAAATACAGAATTTTTATTTAAGACTTGTGAATTCATTTGCTGGAATATGAGTCAAGCTAGGTGGTATTTGAAGCCTTGATTTAAATTGTGCAAAAGGATGACAATAATGGTTAAGGAACAAAAGAGGAATTGATTCCCAACTTCACATATATTTAAAAGACTAGCAATGTTGCGGCATTCAGGGTTGAGTTTGGTTATGATTTAACCCCTGGTATAAAATCACAATGTGCAAATGATTCTCACTCATATATTAATATTTTCATGGTTTTTTTAATCAGTAGACCTTAGTTAGCTTCACTTCTAGATCATTTGAGTACATGAAGACTTGATATTTGGAAATTTATTTTTTGTTTTTTAAAACTTATTACAAGCATAATCATGAGGGGAAACTGAAAAACAGGCTGTTACCTTTCATAATTGCACTTGTTGCAGTGCTACGAATAACTTCAAACAGGTCAAATGTCAGAGAGGAAAAAGTGTAATTATAATACACTTGCTCAAAATACTAAGCTACATATTTTTGTTGAAAGATCTGAAATAGATGTAACGTCCTTTTATTCTGAGTAGACAGTATGTAAAGATACTAAAAAGACCTTTTATTTTCTTATAGAACAATAAAGTCAGACGTTTTGCATTTGAGCTCAAGATGCAAGACAAGAGTAGTTACCTTCTAGCTGCAGACAGTGAACTTGAAATGGAAGAATGGATAAACACTCTGAACAAAATCCTACAGCTTAACTTTGAGGCTGCAATGCAAGAAAAAAGAAATGGGGAGTCTCATGAAGGTAAGCAGGGTTTCTAGCAATGCTAATACAGTTATGTAACAACATCTGCGTACATACATTTGGAAAGAAAAGCTTTATTGTTGCTAAATTTTTTTGTTTTCTTTGGTCATAAAAATTATAGGGCTTTTCACTGTCTGTTTGAACTGATGAGAGTTTTGACCTGTTGGCATTAAAATAGCACTGTTCTGTCTTGGTTCTGGTTGAGTTAAATCTAGAAGAGAATAGTGACACTGATCAGAAGTCTAGAAAAGTAGAACCCACAATGAAAAATCAGGACCAAGGCAGTTTAAGGAGAAGAGGAAATTTAGGAGGTACTTGTTTTGAAATCTGTAAAATGCTGCTGAAAATTGAATCATCTGTTCAGTGGTCACTGTAGGTAGAAGAATAAGAAACTGTGGTTGCAGTGAGGGACTTTAAATTTAGATGTAACTGCCTTGACCACAAATATTTCCCTAAAGTACTGAAATAGATTGCTTGGGTGTAGAAGCTCCGTTGGAGCCCTTTAACAGTAGGTAAGGCAGATACCTGTAAGGAATGTGGTGTAGGTATGGTTGATAGTTCGGTGACAAAAGGATATATCGTCTAGATGTCACCTTATGCATTTTTCCGCTTGAGAGTGGATGGGGAGGGCAACTGGTATGAGACCAAGTGTATGCATATCCAGAAGAACCTGGAAGAGACTATAAAAGGATGTTCTGCTTATTAATAGCACAATATACCAAAAGGGATCATTAGTCTTTAAAATTAGATATCACAGTCTTTGGTGAAGATTGCAAGAATTTAAGATGATGTATGCAACAAAAGCAAATTGGAAAAAGAGACGCCTGTGAAAGACATTTTGGTCAGTGGTCCCCGGTTGACCTTAGAACTGCAAGATGCTTATAGCTAACTGAATGATTGCTTTGTAAATCTAGTAACTGTTGGAGAGTAAAGCTGGGAACCTAACAAACAGGGGGAACTTGTTTTGAAATCAATTTACAAGGCATAGTGGAAAGAATAATGTAAATTTGTGCATTGAGAATCTCCTTTCTCCATGCAGATATCAAAATTGGTATTGAAGCTATTTTCTAGGTAAGATTGTAACTAACTGTTGCTTTACCAATTTATGTAATTGGTTATATCTTCCAAGAAGTCACGGCTTCAAAATGAAATGATGGAGTCATCCATAACCTATTTATGTTCACAAAAGTAATTTTTGGAGGGAGTAGGAATGTTTTTTTTAAAAAAAAATCAGAAATACCTTTTCTACACAGTTTTTTGAGTAGCTTGGGGTTTTTTGATTTTTTTTTGTTGTTGTTTTTTAATTATTTTTAATTTTTTAAATGTGGTTTTATAATTTCAGATGATGAACAAAGCAAAATGGAAAGCTCTTCAAGTAGTTTTGATAACTACTATCCTGAAATTGCCAAGGTAACATATATTGTAAATGCCAACTCAGGATATAAAGTACTAAATGTTAAGTTAGCCACATGAACTTTCAGTAAAGGTAAGGTATTGGCTGCTAGCTGCCAGTCAGTTTGTCGTGCTTTGAAAGCTTAGAAGCTCTTTCATGAGTAGATGCGATTATTGAGCCTCTTCATTTTCTGCTTTTTGGAAGCAAACTAGCTACTGTCTTAAAGTTGCTTATGTAAATCTTGACATGCTGTTTAAAAGCAGCATGTTTTATTATTTTACTAGTTTATTTTGTATATTTCGTATTTATTGCATGCAGGTAAGTGCTAAAGTATTTCTATAGAAATCTAGTTATACTAAAGTCAAGTTTTATTTTTATAGTTAGAAGTCCAGAGCAGCAAAATAGCAGTGAAGATGTGAATGTATTTTAAGATGCTTGTGTTTGTAATGTGCTGGCAAGTTCATGGATACTTCTTGTATTGCTATAGTTCTTGCTTTTCAATTTTGTTCTCCCAGAGGTGTGGTAGAAATAGAAATAAGAATAAAATAAAAATAAATAGAAAATAACAGCAACTCTTCCTCAGCCCATTTGCAGACTTTATTTCAGTTAAAGCAGTGATTTGTGTGTTGCAGTAAGTTTTTCTCTAAGGGAGAAATTTTTGTTAAGGACTGGAGCTGGTGACCTTTTTCTGTTGAAGTTTCAGAATCCAAATGCCTTCCTGTGGCTTCCTTACACTTTCTTCTCTGTGGCACAGCCTGCAATCTTGAAACGTTTCTGCTTGACCATGGTCTGGCATGCTCTCCTCTTCTTTTCTGAGGATCTGTCTGACCCAGTAACCACTCCTGAAGGGAGTGCAGCTTGTTAACTAAGAACAATCAGTAAAACAAATTCTAGATAGAATTTTAATAGATATTACAATAGCTAACATATCAAAAGATCCAGTCAGAATACATTAACAGGCTTTTAGCACCCAAATTGGTTGCCTGACTTAATTCTTTCTGCTACTGCTTTGTAATCAACTTAACACATGTACACAAAAAGCTATTATGTGATAATCTAACTCCAGCTACGACTCTCTAGAAATTAATTTGGATTGTGGTGCATACAATCAAGTTTTCCTTGGAAGAGCTGTAAGCATCAAACAGCATACTTCCATGAAGCTGTGAAAATTTATTTCAGGAACAAATATAAAATTAGTTGCTCTCATTGTATGGGAGAATTTTCTTTACAGTCAAGAGTTACTGGAATGCTTAGGTTCCATATGACTTACAGAGGGGACTTTTATTCAGGGCTGCAGCACCTGCGTATTGTTTTAGTACTACAAATGCTGCTTCCTGTTTTCATAACCTTCTGATTGGAATCATGCAGCTCTTTAAGCTAGGTATTTTTCTAGAGTGTTATTTTTCTCAGCTCTTTATGCACTGACTTTTTTTTGTCCATGGTTATAACCCATTTAAATTTTTGTTTCCTTCAAAATAAGTTTTTCAGTTTTCCCATTCTAGTTAATCTTTACTAAATACTACCTTTCAGAATTATTTGCCCTAAAGTATTTTTTTAGCCTTTTTTCCCCTGAGGAGAATTACAGGGAAAAATCTGCCCATTTGCATTAGCCTGAACTTGATTACTCTACATAAGTGCTCTTTGTTTTGAGGATTTTTTTTTTTGTCCTCTATCCTTTCTTGCATTGTCTTTTCAGCTGCTGTTTGGGTTTGGTTCTTTTTTCCCCAGTGAAGGACTTACAAGGCATTGAGCACTCTTTTAGAAGACTTTATAGTTGCTCTATTATTTTTGTTGGTTGTAGGAGGAGATTTTCACAATAACTGACCTCATATCCTTATGAGGAAAGAGAAATTCCTTCAGGGGTGATTGTAGAGCACCTGACAATAGGGGGAAAACAGTCTTCCTTGGAAAGGTTTAACCCTTGTGAGTACATCGCCAAACCTTTGTTTTTCTATCAACAGCTGTTTATAACATGAATGAATAAGATGGTGTTGTGTGCTTCAGTGCACAGACGTGCACATGTATACCTCAATCTGTCCTGCCCACTTCATGTTCCTTTCATCTGTAACTTAATTACAAAGAGTGAATGTAGGGTTTTTGTTGTTGATTTTTTTTTTTAATCTTCAGAGAAAACAAATTAGACCTCTATCTTGAATAACTATGTGACTGTCATGATCAGTGTGCCCAAGTACCTCCTTAACCATTACAGGTCCCAGTATTCCTTGAGGTAGGAAAACATTGTCCCTGTTTTACAAATGAGGAAATGGAATTACAGAGTCACTGCTGTGCTGTAGACAGGGTTGATGACTACATACATTTTCAGTTCCTGACTTCTGACTGACTGTCCCTTATGTGTCAATCAGAAATGCATATTGTCTTGTCTTTAATACACGAAACACCAAAGAATCTAAAACTATTCAAGATGTGTTAGCTGAAACAGTTTTCGTCTTGCTCCTATGACTAGATCATCCTCTTCGGTTCTTGCCACTGGCTATTTGCTTTCCAAAACATACATGCAACCTTCTTGCCATCTTTAAACTTTTTCAGAGTTTACTCCTGTATTTCTCAATCCTACTGGCTGTTGAACAAGGAAAGTCTGCCAATACTCTGCTGCTATCGAGTGTCTGTCACAAAAATTTTTGTCTTTTCGCCTGTGTATTAAAGATAACAAAGTAAAGTAAATGAAATCCATTAGAGCATCTATACTCAAAATTACACCTCAGAACTTCCTCTTCTGTAATGTATCCTTTAAGTACATTTAAAAAAAAAATATTATTATCAACGTAAAATAGGATTTTGATCTCTTAGAGCCGATGGTTTTTGGTTTTTTCTTTTTCTTGAGACATAGTAGGAGTTTATTCAACCTCCAGCAAAGCAGATGTAGACAGCAGATCACTTCCAGCTGATGGTCAGTGTTGAGCATTTTAGGTTGGTAACTTCTTTTAACCCCTGCACACTGATCCAAAAATAGACACCTGCCTGTAATGTAGTACTTTGTCTCTCATTCATACATATCTCATAGCCAGCTTCTACTTTGGGAATGGCAACTCTCCTACATGGGTAATTCTGGCACATGCATATGTCCATTTGTCATGTCCTGTGACTTTAAAAATCATAGAATATTCTATAAATAATACCTTTCTTAAAAAAAGTAACCTATGTATACCATCAATTTTCACATTCTATTTTGTTCCACTTTACTTTTGTTTTACTGTTAATAGGTAGGTATCCACAAATCCTAGGCAGGATCAGTGTACAGTGTAACTCTGTAACTGCAAAGTAACTTCTAAGTGTGAGGGTTTTATCTTTTGGAAGTTTTTTGGGTTTTTCCATCTAACCAAAGGAAAACCACTTCTTTGGCAGCAGAGCTCAAGAAAAGGAAAAAAAAAAAACCCAAAACAAAACACAAAACCCACAAGAAAAAGAAAAAAGAAAAAGAGCTCTGATGGTGTTTCTTAATTTAGGTAACCTGTTGTTTCCTGAGCAATCTTATGGTCTTAAGATAGCTCTGACCTTTAACTACATTCATACCTTTTTTGTGTTTTTTTTTTTCTTCTTCTTCTTCTTCTTCATAAAATAGTGTTATGAAAGTTATTTATTGTTTAAGAAGGCAAAATGCTATATGAGCTACACTGGAGTATACTTCCCACAAGTTTGGAAGGTTACATGTTGCTGATGTACGGGGGTTTTTTGAGGCCTGGAAAAGCCTTTAGAGGAGAGTAGCCTTCTCTTACTTTTTACTCAGATGTGATGGAGCAATTTAAACTCAGGAGTTGCAAAGCTCAGGGAGAGAAGTGCGCATGAATTAAAAACATGTAAAGCTTTGAATGTCACAGAAAAAGGAATGAAATTGAAAACCACTTTCATTTAATGGTGTGTTACTAAGACTTTTTTTCTTATTTTGAACAGAGTACCAGAGAAGCAGAAATCAAGTTGAAAAGTGAAAGCAGAGTTAAACTTTTTGCCTTGGACCCAGATGCACAGGTTAGACTTTTTTACGAGGAAGCATGTTATTTTCTTTTATGTTTATCCTTTTGAGATGAGAAACAACTTATCTTATTTTTCTTTTCTCTTTCTAAAGAAACTTGACTTTTCTGGTATTGAACCAGAAGTGAAGCCATTTGAAGAAAAATTTGGAAAAAAAATTCTTGTGAAGTGTAACGATTTATCTTTTAATTTGCAAAGCTGTGTTGCAGAAAATGAAGAAGGACCAACAACAAATGTAAATAATTAATCTATTTATTTTCTGTTAATATTGTAGCGAATGTCTTAATATTTTGTTGGCGCTGTTCTTAATGGCAGGAATTATTTGCTGTGATTGAGAAACTTATTTTCTGGGGGTTTTTCTACTCCTTTATATGAAAATGAGAGCCTAAATCCTACCAAAAGTAGCTTTGCTACTAATCTTTTTGTTTTGTTGAAAAAGGTGGAATTTTTCTTTTACAGCTTGTGAGTAAATTCTAGAGTGATGGCTGTGTGTAACTGTTTATGAAAATGTTACTCATCTTCCTTTCATACACATTTTTACAGTAATATAGATGCCAGCAATGACAGTTGATTCTTTTTTTAACTGTCTAGGTAGAACCTTTCTTTGTCACATTATCACTATTTGATATTAAAAACAACCGGAAGATTTCAGCAGATTTCCATGTTGATTTGAACCATGCCTCAGTACGGCACATGTTATCCAGTACATCTCAACAAATGATGAATGGCAGTGGTGATAGCATACACAGAATTCAAGACATGCATGAAACAGTGTTACAATATCCAAAGCAGGTAAGAACTAGTAACTTAAAGAATTAGTAGGATTTTGGATAGAAGTAGAGAGTTTTCCTACATGCTTCGGATGGTTTTCTATTATGTAATGTAAAATGTGCTATATTTATATCTTGTTTTATTCCTAGGGAATATTCTCAGTCACGTGTCCTCATACTGACATTTTCCTCGTGGCTAGAATAGAAAAAGTATTACAGGGAAGTATTACACATTGTGCTGAACCATATATGAAAAGTTCAGATTCTTCAAAGGTATGTTTTCTTTTTATGTGGCATGGAAAAAATGCTGAGGCAAGACAGGTTGATTGCAGATTAAGAAATATCAATTAAAAGCTTAGTTCTTTTATAGGAAACTGAGATAATGGGATGATTTGATTTAGTAAGTTGTAGTTATTACTAGTAACTATAATGAATTGAAATAGGTAGTGTAACATATTGGGAAATACTTATTTAGCTTTTTATAATTGTGACATAATCTATAATTTTTTAAATGGCTTGATATAATCTATAATTTTTTAAATGGCTTGATATAAACTGATTTGACAAAAGAATGTTAGACGTCAATGTGAAAGTTGAGTTGAAACTTGTTGAACAATGAAATATTAAATATAAGTCAGAAATTAACTGTATACCTCTCTTAGTTAATGCATCTTATTTACTATATCGTTGTTGACTTTTCCTTTGTGTCACTTTATGGTGACCAGAGCTTACTGTAACTTTATCTGCACTCTTGCTGTTTTTTCCTTCAGAACCGTTAAGTTCATTAAGCTTCTGTTTTTATGTATAAAATGCTTTGCAGATTTGATAGAACTCCCCATCACTTTTGGAAATAGACCACTGAAACATCTTAAGTTTACAGGAGTCTAGGATGACATAACATTGTAATGTTTTCCAAAACATATCTACAAGGACCTTTGTCAATTGCTATTTCCTGTCTGTCACTGAAGAAAGAGTTTCAATTTTGTTGATTTACAGCTATGCTTAAATAGTTGGACCAAGATACTAGGAGAAAAAGTTTATTTGTAAGCAATCTCAGCTACTGTTGACATTCTTCCTGTTTTCACCTAGTGAAAGGGAAAAAGGAAGGGTTAACTTTCAGTCTCTGCAGAGGAACATTGTTCTTTCCTACTGATTTAATGCTGGCTAAGCTACACATTAAAAAAAATGGTATTTTTCACTTCGTCTTATTATAGATCAGACTACTGATTTGCTTTTCCAAGAATACTTGAGATTTTTTTCAGCTATCATTGGAAAACAGCAGCTTTGTATTTTTGGAGTCTGGTTTTGAAGTGTATGTTGACCGCTACTGCGTTAAAACAAACCTGAACTGAGTAACTGCTTTTGGTGGTCTTGGGCCTGAGCCACGTGGGAAGGTTAAGTAAGCCCAAATGTTCCCAAATTTGATGCTGAGCGCTAGACTTGTGTTGCCCTCTACTGCAAGAGTAGTCAGTAGGAACATTCATGGTTATATTAACATATGCTGTCCATTTCTGGTATTCATTTGCTTATAATTTTGATAATATAGTTGAAGACTTAGTTTGAATTTTTTTCTTTTTTTGTTCTCTGGGATTACACTGTGTTAATTTGAAACAAAACAGAACGGTACAAGCTATGTAGGCCTCCATGTGTGTCAGCGCAATGAGCAAATTCCTGTTCCCCGCAGAATTACTACTCTGGACAAGGAGAGGGGAAAATGGAAGCAGCAGATTCTATAGCCAAGAGACATCACTTGTTCGCCCCTTAAACATTGAATACAGTGGATTAATGATGATTACTTATAAAGGTTCTATGCTTCTGAGTGTAATTTCCCCCTTTTTACAGGAAAGGATAATGGAGAGTTGGTTCAAACAACACACTAATAGAAACAGCTTTTCATAGTGTCAACAGTATAGATCTGGAATAATATTCAGGCAGGTTTACTCTGTGTTTTTCTGCATCTGGCAAATAATTTTGCTCTGTGTAGGCACATATGAGAAGCAGGTTTCTGGAAAAGAGAAGCCCACTGCTCTGTCAGGAGCTTCTGCTTTATCTCAAGTGGGTCAACTTGGTGTTAAACCCACTCAAACTAGTGTGTTTCTAGCTCTGAGTGTTATATATGTTGGTTCTATATAATGGATTTGTTTGTTCACTTAAAAGTTAACAAACCCAACAATTTTAAGTTTTAATGAAAACAATGTTGCAGTGTCCATAGGTAGAATTGTCCATGTAATCGTGATACAACTCCTCCCTGTATTCTGTGTGTACTTGTACTACAAGTATTGCAGCGTATTTTACTGTTAACTCTTCAGGAATGTGTTCTGGTACAGAGTGGGTGGTGAATAGGGAAGCAAGGGGGGTGTGTTTTTATCTGGGAACACAGTTGTGTCCTAAAAACCAGTTGCATTTTGCTCTAGCTTTCGTATGAGTTTTGTACATAATAATTTTTTTCTCACTTAATTAAATATGTATTATTGAGGGTGTAGAATGGGTCTGTGTTTTCACCGATGAAATCCTGTGTAATCAGCAGGCCCTGTTTAATGTGAAATTAATTGTTAAGAGGTATTTTCATTTGTCTTTCACTCACATACTTAGTATTAATCTTCTTTAGAAGATTTCCCAATTCATATCAGTGTCCATATGTGTTTTTTTTCCTTGTGTCCTATCGGTGCAAAAAATGTAGCTTTTTAAAAAAGCTTTTTTTTTTTTTTAATGACAGCTTTTATGTCCCTTGCAGGTTGCACAGAAAGTTTTGAAGAACGCTAAGCAGGCATGCCAGAGATTAGGTCAATATAGAATGCCTTTTGCCTGGGCAGCTAGGTAAGGACAGATCTTGTCAACCTCTATTTTTTCCTAACTTTCCTTATTTTCTGCATCTCACTTCTTGTAAAACTTAATGTTCTATTTAAATTATTTCTTTTTTTACTTTCAACTAACCAAAGATTTCAGACAAACAAACTTACACTTCAGCTCTGTGGTAGGAAAAAAGTTATAAACATTCATTATGTTATTATTCAAATCATTGACTATTGCCAACTGTTTTCTATTATTAGTATTTTTTATTTTACTAAGAATGAAATGGTTCACACTTGATTTGTTAGGCTGAGCTATTTATATGTTAACACACCTACAATGACAAGAGTATTAAATGCTTAATATGAAGGATGGTGCAGTGTGTTCTAATTTGCAGTAAAGAAATTCCCTGAATTGGATTTCAACACTTTCATAAACTCAACTGAAAGCAAGATTTTGACTTTCAGGACGCTGTTTAAAGATGCCTCAGGAACCCTGGACAAAAATGCAAGATTTTCTCCTCTCTTCAGACAAGATAGTAATAAACTTTCAAATGAAGACATGCTGAAATTGTTAGCAGATTTCAGGAAGTAAGTCTAATTTTTCTAAGTCTAAATGTAAGTTAAAAAAGTAAGTAAAAGAAAAGTTAAAAGTAAGTCTAAATGGAGCACCTCTCCTATGCAGAAAGGCTGAGAGAGTTGGGGTTGTTTGGCCTTGAGAAGAGAAGTCTCTGGGAAGACTTTATTGCAGCCTTCCAGTACTTAAAGGGGCCTCCTAAGAAAGATGGCGACAGACTTTTTAGCAGGGCTTTTTGCAATAGGACAAGGGGTAATGGTTTCAAACTAAAAGAGGGAAGATTTTGACTAGATAGAAGGAATACATTTTTGATAGTGAGGGTGGTGAAACACTGGCCCAGGTGGCCCAGAGAGGTGGTAGATGCCCTGTCATTGGCAACATTCAAGGTCAGGTTGGACAGGGCTTTGAGCAACGTGATCTAGTTGAAGATGTCCCTGCTTATTGCAGGGGGGGTGACCTAGACGACCTTGAAAGGTCCCTTCCAACCCAAAGATTCTATGATTTCCCCACTTTAAGAAACTAACCAACCATACCCGAAGTGCCTCCTCCCTCCCCGCCCCAAGCCATATGTCGTTATGGTCTTGAACTGGAGCATCTAATCTTTTGACTTATAAATTTGTATGTTTTTCACTTCAAATAGAGAAGTTATATAAATATAGTCAAGGCCTACATGCAAGCTCTAGATCTTTCCTTTGCAGGACTGAAATATTATGCTGTGTGTAACTTGCAGTAAGCATCATATCCTGAAGTAGCTCTGTGTTAGGAGTTACGCTTTCACAATGCACTCTTCTGGTTCTCAAAGGAAAACAAGTATAAGCATAAATCGTATGTTCACTGACCTTGGACAGAGAATGCTAGGTCTCAGGGAAAGGGATTTAAGCCACTATCCAGTCCACCTTCCTTGGGGGAGTGCATGTGGCTCATCATGCCTAAAAAACAGAACATTGGTCATCCCTTTTTTTGAAAGCGTTGCTAAAGATTGCATCAGTTTGTGTGCAAGGCTTAAGAATCTCCTGACAGATGACCCTATTAATAAACTAGTTTTAATCCCCTTATTAAATAGGATGTAAAATAATAGAGCTATCTTTGCTGCTTTGCAAAGGCATTTCCACTTCTGTTATGGTACGGTTAGCTGGAGTTGTATTGATTTCAACAATTGCTAATTGCAAAAGGCTCAGGTACAGTTTCTTTATTTTATTCTTGCTTACCAAATCTGATAAGGAGATGAGGTTTGTAATAGATACTTTAATTCCATTTTAGCAAGCTGCTTAAAGTTTTATTGAAGTTTACATAGCATTGAAATTGCTGTGTACTGATATTCCTTGCCATAAACAGTATTATTGAAACTGAAACTAATACAGTAAATTAGCCTGCCACATCACTGTACTTTGTGAATTAAGGAAATGCTTTTGGTTATTCCAGCATTCTGTTTGTGGAATCATGTACAGTATTTCACAGGACTTTTAGTAAGAAAGAGGTTGTAATGTCTAAGGCTTAGCTATTGGAATTAGAATCCAGACTCCTACCAGGAGAAGTTGTTTGTTTCACAGCACGGGATTGCATTTTGGGAAAATTTTACATCCACTTTCTCTGCAATAATTTAAAAAAATCATTCTGCTGACAGCCTTTACTAATAAAGGGTTCTGTGTTGGTGTTTTAGCATGGAAAATATTCCTACTTCAAATCATATTTCTTATTTAGCTACATGATAACATCTAAGAAATTCATTGTCAGCTAGTTAATAGTAAACATTTTGCCGGGTGAGTTATTGCTCTGGAAAAAGGAGGAGGTAGAAAAAAAAATCACTGAGTAGAAGATTAATTTGTTAACTTAATGATTTCGCTCCCCCATTGCTCTTCCCCCAAGTTTACCACATTACCATAAATGCTTGTCACTGGCTATTGAGATTTAAAAAGCTTACTTATAGGTCCCCTCTTTGCTGCAAATGATAGTGAGTTTTTACATGGCAAACACAACCTATCTTTAACGAAGTTTTTCATTTCGATTTAAAGAAAGAAAAACATCATGCATATTCTTAACCTTTTCCACACTTGTGACTAAAGCCTGACTTTTTTTTTGAGAATTCGGAGAAGAATACTGTGAATCTAGGCAAAAAGCAAGACCAGATCAGTCATCCACCCCCAAACCACCTTTCCTCTTGTACTCTTATTTCAGGATATTACTTTTGCCTCTGTTTCCTATTATCTCTTTTCTCTGGCATCTGATAGTTTTACATTTAGCCTGACTTTGAGGTTTTTTTCCTTCCTATAGACCTGAAAAGATGGCCAAACTTCCTGTTATTTTAGGAAATCTGGATGTTACAATTGATAATGTGTCACCAGATTTTCCAAGTAAGTATTAATAAACGCTGTTAAATGGACATTCGGGCTTTTTCTCTTCAGATTTTTATTGTTTTTTAAATGTATTTTCAGATTATGTCAACTCATCGTACATTCCTATGAAACAGTTTGAAAGCAGTACAAAGACACTAATAACATTTGAAATAGAGGAATTTGTTCCCTGTATACCAAAACACAGTCAGCCTTTCACCATCTACAACAATCATCTGTATGTTTATCCAAAGCACTTGAAATATGACAGTCAAAAGTCTTTTGCAAAGGTGAGTACAGGAAAACTACATTCTTCTTTCTCTAGTTTGCTTAAGACTTTTTACATATTATATTTCTGTGATGATCCTTACAATTAATTGTTTGGGTTTTTATGTTTAAATACTGCTTTAGGCTAGAAATATTGCAGTATGCATTGAGTTCAAGGATTCTGATGAAGAGGATTCTTTGCCTTTGAAGGTTAGTCTTTTGATTTTTGTGACTGATAAAATAGTGAACAGTTAGCTAAGTAACACAGTAATACTTGATTAATTTATCTAGTTTGGGATGGCAGCTTTCATGCATTTGACATGAGTAACTTCTAGATGACTTTCTTGGTTTTGATATAAAATATTACTAAAGAAACCTCAGAGCAATTAATTTCTTTATATCAACAAAAATTCCAAGAATAAACTTGTTGTAAACAGAAGTGGCTTGTGCATACTCCATAGGAGGAATTCTTTAAGTTAAAACAGTAAAGCTTTAGATCAACTGCAGAGCCAAGCTCTGTGTTTATGAGCTACCACAGTGTATTAGAGGTGCCTGGAAGAAAAGAAGTTAAAAAAAAAACAACTATAGAAATCCTGAGATAAAATCACAGTGTCAACTATACTGCACAGCAGGCAAACTAGAGATCATGTAATCTCCTGTCTGTGCAAAGCAGCCAAGTTAAACACAAGTTAAAATATTTCAAATTCTAGGTGAAACAGATTATAAGCTGTGAGTGAAAACAGATCACAGGGGGTTTCTTTGTTCTTTTTTTCCTTTTTCTATTATTAGTGTATCTATGGTAGGCCGGGTGGACCAGTATTTACTAGAAGTGCATTTGCTGCTGTTCTGCATCACCACCAAAATCCAGAATTTTATGATGAGGTAAGCTACCTTTCTGAGGTAACTTTTGCCGGTTTAGGTGTTATGTAAGTTTCAAAAATACAAGAAAAGATTTCAGGATTGCAAAATTCTTGATAATGATTTCAGTTAAATCAGCCCCCCCTTTTCACTGTAAGTAAATTTTTGTAAGTTTTGTGTGTGTGATTCTTGACCTTGCTTCAAATAACACATAACCTGGAATTGCTTTTTAAATGTGCAACCAATAAGGCGTGTCACTGCTCTAGCTGAAGGCTTCTACAAAGGTTGTGATTCTTTGCCTTTCAGATTAAAATAGAATTGCCCACTCAGTTACATGAAAAGCACCATTTGTTGTTCACCTTCTACCATGTCAGCTGTGATAATTCAAGCAAAGGGAGTACAAAGAAGAAAGATGTTGTTGAAACACAAGGTTTGTACGCTAATGCTTTGCTTTTAGTAACTACTGGGGAGATTTAATAAAATATGTTTATCTGGTAACTCGTGATTTTTTTGTGATCCATATAATGCTTTCTAAGTACATTATAATGACTGAAAGATTTAATTAGGTATTTCTTTCATTTTAAATGTTTCAGATGTTTTAGAATGTCTGTCAAATATATGGGGATTTTTTTTCAAACTCAGTGACAATTTATTTGTCTTTTTAATTATTTCTAATCATTTGAGTTCAAATCATTTGGCCCTTAAAGTAACATTTTCTGATTTATGAATTACATATCAGAAGTGTACGGTAAGACTTTTGTAAGGGTTTATGTAAACATTCATAACATTTTAAATTACTTGCCTTTCATGTTCCATAGTTGGGTATTCTTGGCTTCCTCTAATAAAAGATGGAAGAGTGGTGACCAATGAGCAACACATCCCAGTGTCAGCAAACCTTCCATCAGGCTATCTTAGTTATCAAGAAGTGGGGGTTGGAAAGGTATGTTATATAAAATTGGTCTAATATTTCAAAAACAGATGTGGAGAGAAGGCTTGGTTGTAATTCCCCAGTCTGATAAGATTTAAGTAATTTTCTAGTAGAATTTTTTTTCTTTTATAGCTGAAACGGAGTGCTTTGCAAAAGTTAGACATTTGCCTTAGACAAAACAAACCAACCCAAACAGAAATGGGAGACAAAACTTATGACTAAATTCTGACTTCTACAAGAATTTGAATCAACATGCCCTGATACAGTTTTTCATTTAAATCGTTAAGTACTTATTTCTGTTGTTATTTAGCTGATGTGCTTAGGATATGTTTATGTTTCATTTTTGTAATAAGAATTAGCTAGAAGTTACATATATATATTTTTAAATATATTAAACTATTTTGAGTTTATAAAGATACGAAAATAATCTGAAGTCCTTTACGAAATTTTTTTTAGCATTTCATGCTGTCTCCTCTCAGTAAGTCCTTTATTCTTGAAAAAGCCTTATTCTTACATCTTGACTTTTGTGATCTTTATACTTCACTAGTTAAACTTATGGTTGTATTTTTCAAAGCAGAAAGCTTGCAAAATTGGAGTAATAAAAATAATACTGAGGAGGATACAAAACGTAAAATGTTATAGGGGATTTGACTAAGAATGAAATGCAGAGACAAAATTAACTCATTTTGGAGGAAGAAGCCTAAAATCAAGAGCAAGAAGTGCTGCTCTCCTCCTATTCTACCACCTTTTCTTTTTAAAACTGCTGTAAGCTTTCCAACCATCGTCGTCTTCACACCCTTCATCTTTTCACATTGTAGGTGTATTCTTTTTGCCTCTGCTGTTTGTCTCTGCTCATGCCCATGGATAGGAGGTTAGGACCAATATGACTAGTTGTAGATCTAGCAGTAAAATCTCTCCCTAAATGGTTGTCAGGGTAGACAGCTGAGCATTCCCATTCTCAGTTCTTTGGAAATGGGACGGGAAGGAAGCACTGGCTGCTACCGATCAGTGACCTACATTAAGATTTAAACTGTGTCAGTGTCTGTGGAAATTCTTGTGTTATTTATCTCAGAAAACTAGTAGATATTTCTCTCTAGTCAGAACTTTCTTTGCAGATTTGAAAGGGAGGCATGAAGTCTGTGACTTAGAGAAAAGCAGTTTTGTTAGCCAGTGAGGAAACTAGTGTGGGACTTTTAAAAAACATTTTAAGCTTCATAAATGCTGTTGGTAATATTTCCTGCATAATTTTCCTTTTTTAATGACTTTATTCATTGCACACATTTCGTCAACGTGTTTAAAAAAAAAAAAAAGTGTTGTTTGTGGTACTATAAAGAAACTGTTTTACTCTAGTATACTACTGCATTATTTTACTTTTACTCTGCATATGTGTGTGCAGCATTCTGGTCCTGAAATTAAATGGGTAGATGGAGGCAAACAACTGTTAAAAATATCCACTCATCTGGTGTCAACTGTGTATACGCAGGTGAGTTATAAAACAAATTGAATTGGAGAAAGTTTTAGGAATAACGTATGCTTGTTATATGTACATACAATATTTGGGAAGATTCTTAAACTCAATGTGCTGATCTCTTACTTTTTTGTCTCTTGGAGACTCTGCATGGTATCTGTCTTTCACATCAGCTGTGAAAATCAGCAGATGTTAAACGGGAGCTATTCAAAATGTGAGCCTTTCATCTAACATTGTCACCCATTCCAATCTGAATTTTCTTGTTACATGAGAGGTCATAGTTGTCTGAAAGCTATTTACTGGCATGTCTACAAAGCACTGAGTCCTGTTATAGCTGCTCATAAAATACATATTATGATTGGTTGGGATAACTAACATTAACTGTGCTATTTACTGCATGTCAGTTGGTTTGAAGCAAATATAGGTGGTGTTTTCTATAACAGCTATTGAAAAATCACTGGCAAATTCTTATGTGGGTTAAAAAAGTAATGTTACACGTAAACTAAATTAGTCTTTGGAGGAGCGCAATTCAATTATTTTTGAAAATTGACTCTATGGACACATATATGGATTTCTGTATTTAAATATTTTTAATGTGTTCTGTTTTGGATTATGGATAGTATTGTTAGATATGGTTTAATTTGTTGTTCTTTTTGTCTTTGACAGGACCAGCACTTGCATAATTTTTTTCAGTACTGTCAGAAAACAGAGTCTGGAGCTCGTGCACTAGGAACTGATCTTGTAAAATACCTTAAGGTATAAAATGGCAGTGAATAACAGATTGTATTATTTATTTATACTTTTGCAAAACCTAGGACCTTCACACATATTCTAGGAATGGAATACACAGTATAAAAAGAAAAAAAAGATATTTCCTGCCCTAGATTAATTTGCAATTGCAGTATAAGAGGAAACCACGAGGAAATAAGAAGACAGTATTGATCAGCCTTATGAGTGATAATTTTGAAACACTAATGGCTTAGTTTGTCAACATAATCAAATTGAACTGCACGTGAGAATGGAAGGAATGATGTTCTAAAATTTTGCTTAGGAGGTCACCGTTGTCATGTCTACAGTTCTCTTTCAGGTTTAGATCAATAGAGTGCATGGTTTCCATAGCAATTGTATCTTAACCAAGTAGGCCAGGTTTTTGATATGAAGCCCAAAATTCAGTCACCTTAAAATCTATGTAAGGTATCACAAGTAACTCCTGATTTTCTTAGGCACAACCAAAGTTTATTATTGATTGATGGTATTCAATTACAACAAAACTGGACTGTCTACTCAGGACATTTAAGTGAGAACTTAATTATTGAATGTGGCACATTTCGGACCTGGACTTGCTTTGTGACCTTGGTTATATCAAAACCATGGCTCTGAGTCATCTTCCTTGCCCCAAGACTTCTGTGATCAACTTTAGTACAAAACAGGACACAATACATTAACAGCAGGAAGATGGGATAAAGTCTATTTGGAAATTTTTTTTTTATTACTTTTTTTTACTGACAGACTTTACTTCCCTGTTTCTCAGTCTTCTATTTGTCCTTATCATTCTGAAATTTTGCAATCGCAGAATGTGCAAAGTATATGACAGTAATACAACCGCTTAGAATGGAGTCCGGTCATGGTAGCTTCACATCAAAGGGATAAGGCAAAGAATAAGTAATTGTGTAGCTGAACTTCATCATACCCCATGGTATGACCTAGAATGAGTCAATAGAGATGCCTCTCGCTTGGGTTTCTGCTACTGACATTCTTGTTTTAATATAAGATGTCATTTCTTGGTGTTTATCACTTAAAGTTTCTGTTTTGAGTTCCTTGGTAATTTTAAATGTGGAGCCATCCTTATTTCTACTGCTTTCTGCAACCGTAATTGTACCAAATAGTCCCCAGTTAGATGGCACTAGCACTAAGCCTGGTAGTGTTTTGGCTTTTGAAGTCAGCACTCTGCAGTATCAAGAGTCTCTGCTGGAGTTAGAGACAGCTTATGCACAGAATTCCTCCCTGATACAACACTTGCATATCCTTTGTAATCATGACACTTTTCAAAATACACACAGTTAAAAAGACTCTGTATGTGATTTGTGCCCTGAAGAAATCTCTCCAATAGAGAGAGCAGAGGAGAAAAAAATGCTGCTTCAGAGTGTTTCATCTTGCTTTGAGTCCAAGGAGAATATTCCATCTTTCCCCAAGTAATCCTTCTGGGAGATTGTGGTCCTGCTGAGATTTCTGTTTGAAGAAGGGACCCTCTTTACCTCTCACGTGCTACTGTTTGTTCTTTTTTGGCAAGGGGTTTAAAGTTACTGGTATTCAATGTCTTCCTGTGTTATATCAAAATACAAACAAAGGAACCATCCAGGTTTTTAGAAGTCCTAGTCATAAAAGGCAGTTTTCTCATTGGTGCAGCTTTTCCTTCTTGTCCTCTGGTTGTAGTTTTGAGATCACCTGGGACACTCAACCTTTATCATTGGACTTAACCATCTTTTCTTCTCTCTGTATAATAAAGATAATGTTCTGAGTATCTCTTGTCATGAATTAGATGTCTTAGAGTCTGACCTATGGCTCATTGGAGCTCTTTAAAGTTTTTAGGGTAATTTCTGTCATTTTTTTTAAGAGATGTAACTTTCCTGCAACTTGGAAGTGCCAGATAAAATGGTAGATGTTTTCTGGTATCAAGAAGAGGGGAAGGATTGTTGCCCATACTGGACCTCAGGGAATTGAATGTCTTCATAGATAAGTTCACTTGAAAAAACATAATTTACTCTTTCTGGTGCTGTTTTATAAAGCAGTTGGTCTGGGAATTCACAGTACTTCTAGAAATTCCACTGTTTCTTAAGTTTACCAGAGCTCTACTTGGATCTGATATAACCAAAATCTCTGCCATGATAGTCCCTGGAAATTTCATATTTATCTTGCTACCCACTGACCATCAAAAATGACACTTGACTGGAATCAAAGGCTTGATTGTCATCTTGATATTCACAACTCTTGTTGGTCTGGTAGAACAAAATGACCATCAGATATTAAAGTATCATTTTAGGGAAAGCTCAAAAGATCACTCCTAAATCACATAATTTACTTCAGTCATGTCACATGCTGTAATATAGCATAGTAGCTTATTCCATTGCTTAAACAATTTATTTACATTTATATTAATTCCACATTAGCAAAATCTTTAGGTTCAGTGACAAGACCATGTCTTGCCAAAGTCCCTGGGACAGAATAATGCAACTACAGAGCCTCTTTATAACTTTGCATGTTGTCAGACACCAGAACATTCTCACCACACAATATGAACATGTACCACATCACTAGATTAACACAGCATGTTGACTGTATCGCCTCACTTCGTGGTAACAGAAAATAAATGCTAACTTCTGTGTTACATATAAATTATGGCTATTCTCAATTCCATTGGGCCAAATTCCTGTCTAGGCCTCCCAGGGGCCCAAATACTTTTTACTTCTATGTATTGTCAGACTCTACATACCTGTGCCAGACTTGGCCAGCCTGTGGGCTAAACATTTTTTAAAGATGAACCTTTCAGTTTGGTGGTGACAGTTTCCTGCAGGTAATGTCTATGCTATAATGGCAATGACATATTTAAACACTGTCCTGGTTTCAGCCAGGGTAGAGTTCATTTTCTTCATAGAAACTAGCGTGAGGCTGTGTTTTGGATTTGGGATGAGAAAATGTTGATAAGGTGCTGATGTTTTGAGTTGTTGCTAAGTAGGCAAGGACAGTCCAGCTTCTTGTGCTGGCCTGCAGCGAGCAGGCTGGGGGTGCACGGGAAGCTGGGAGGGGACACAGCTGGGACAGCTGACCCAGGCTGGCCAAAGGGATATTCCATACCATATAATGTCATGCTCGGTATATAAAGCTGGGACAAAGAAGGAGGAGGGGGTGGAGGGACGTTCGGAGTTATGGCGTCTGTCTTCCCAAGAAACCATTACAAGTGACGGAGCCCTGCTTCCTTGGAGATGGCTGAACACCTGCCTGCCCATGGGGAGTAGTGAATGAATTCTTTGTCTTGCTTTGCTTGCGTGTGCAGCTTTTGCTTTACTTATTAAACTGTCTTTATCTCAAACCATGAGTTTCCTCACTTTTACTCCCTTTTCCCCTGCCGATTCTCTCCCCCGTCCCACCGTGGGGGAGTGAGCGAGCGGCTGCGTGGGGCTTAGTTGCTGGCTGGGGCTAAACTACGACAAACACCTAAAATTTACTTTCCTCCATGAAGTCAGTGTGCTACTGGCAGAGTAGCTTAAGTTACTGAACTTGACAAGTGTTCTCTTCTTTGTTCTATCTGCTCTTGCTCCCCCTAACAGGATTTCGTGTAATCACCATCTGACACTTCTAGTTAAAAGTTTTCTGAGGCTCACCTGACTCAAGATGTTTGTATGCTCTCCTTCATGTTTCATGAGCCCAAACATCACTTAGCATCTCATAAGTTGAGGTATCTGCTTGTAGTTACCTGCGTTGCTGCCTGAGAGATCAAAGAGCACAACTAATTCTGGCAGCCTGTGTCATTGAATACTCTAAGGCATCAGAAGTTCGGTTACGAGTCCACTTCAGAGTCCTACTTAAAACAGCACCTTTACCAAAAAATGTCTGCATCCTGGACAAAAGTGTGAGCTGAAATTCCATTTGCATGTTTATCCAATGCTCTGGTATTCAAGACTTCTAGAAAAGATGCTGTAGTGTATTACTGCTTATTCCAAGAAAAATCACACATCACACAGGAAGGCAAACATTCAAAGACAACTACTTAACACTGAATGGAAATGTTTGAAATGTGTTCTCTGTATGCATGTTCAGCAAACATTTTTTTTTTTTTTTTTCTCCCCAAGCTTCATTTAACTCCAGGCAATGTTGTGGCATAGAACAATGTAAGATGAAATGCCATAAACTGCCTTTCATGTCAGGGTGGTTATGTCTGTAATATCTTTTGCGTGTGACGGAATACAAAGGCATATCCTGAAGAAGTTGAGTGTTTAGTAATTCACTGTCTCCAATTTCCAGCATTAGGTAGTTAGGGATTTTAGTTCCTTCTATTTAACATATTAGTTTATTGTTTTGCAGTAAGTAATATAACTAATATTGCACTTACCATGGGTAAGCAATCTGTATGTTTTTGTGGAACCTTTGTTCGCTAAATATCTGCATTGGTGGATGAAATAGCAAGGTATACCAGAGGGTCAGTGTCAGGTTAATGTGGTGTACACAGGTTGTCTTTTCATTGAAACACTGCCTAGTATGCAGTTCAATGGAAAAGTACAAATAACTACTTCTAAAATCCTTTTAATAAAACCTAATATTTATACCTACTTTATCTTTATGTATAAAATATTTGCCAAATATTTATGTTGGAAACGCTTCTCAATTGCTTTCTGTGCAGTTGTAATTCAGGTAATTAACACCAAATAGTGCAAGTAGTATGTATATTTGGAAAAAGACTTGCATTCAATTTTATGGTTTCAGAACTTGTGGCTTAAATGCCATTATTTCAAGGGAATGACAGTATTGCTGCTTTCTTTTAGAGCCTTCATGCTATGGAAGGCCATGTGATGATAGCTTTCCTGCCAACTGTTCTAAACCAGTTGTTTAGAGTTCTCACTAGAGCAACTCAAGAGGAAGTTGCAGTCAATGTGACAAGGTAAAGAATTTTAAGTGCTTCATAGAGTTTAAGTGATGACTAGGTTATGGCATAAAACGATAACTGAGTAGCATTTTTGCTACTGTAATCATAGCTTTCTTTGTAGGCTTACTTGGTTTCTGACTTCTGTTTAGGGTTATTATCCATATTGTTGCTCAGTGTCATGAAGAAGGCTTGGATAGCTACCTGAGGTCTTATGTCAAGGTAGGTAAAAGTAAAGGAAATGTTTCCCTTTTTTATTTCTTTAAAAAGAGTATATTTAAATTTAGCTGCATGTGTTTAATTTCGATTGTTTCATGTTATGTCATAGTTTCTTACTACATTCTGGTTTTCTTCCCCCAGTATGCTTATAAAGCTGAACCCTATGTTGCTTCTGAATATAAGACAGTACATGAAGAATTAACAAAGTCCATGACAACAATTTTAAAGCCATCTGCTGACTTTCTTACAAGCAACAAGCTACTTAAGGTATATATTGAACTATACTTTTTACTGTATGTTCTTATCTGATCATAACTGAAGAATAGGAACTAACTGTATTGAAATGGTTGTTGAATGTGTGTGGGAATTTTACGTAATGTTTTCTTTTCTCTGCAGTATTCTTGGTTTTTCTTTGAAGTTCTGATAAAATCAATGGCTCAGCATTTGATAGAAAACTCTAAAGTTAAGGTATGTCAACTTTTGCAAAAAAAAATCCATTCTGAAGAGAATTTATATAGTCTCTTCTTTTTCCAGTCACATATTAGAAGAAAAGGTTTTATATATATAAAATAACTTTATTTGTTAGGAAGGGAGGGGAAAAAGCAAAGCAGCAGGAGAAACCAGTTGAAATATTAGATAGAAAAAACTACGAGGCTAGATTGAACATTATTAGAAAAGGAAAAGAAATGCCTTAAAATCCAACAGTAGAGAAGCATGTGTAAATCAGACTCTTTAGTAAGTTTTCTTAATAGTTACGGTACAATGAAGCTGAAAGCAAGAGATATCACTATGGACTTTGATGTAAATACTACCAAAAAATATGTGAGCTTTTTATTGGGCAGTACAGTAGGTGTGATATCAAATTACTCTGAGAACAGTGAATCATGGAGTTTATAGTCCTTCTATATGCAATAAGAGGTATCAATATTTAATTCTGCATTATTTCCTATGCTGGAAGGAGAATGCTGAAGTTTTGGAACAGGCATTTTTCTACCAGCTTGGCCTATAAGCAGTATTTTTCTTACACTGATGACAGATTTTTAGTTTACATCTGTATTAAAACAAGTCTTGAAAGTAAAGTTTCAAGTATACAAAATAGTTCTGGCTGAGTAACATACCAGAAATGATCTGAAATAGTTATCAGCATTTTCACTGTGTATTTTAGAACATAACTGGAAAACTGAAGTACATAGGGGAGGAGAAGAATAACTGTTTGGACAATGATCAGGGAAAAAACTATGGAGTACTGTTTTGCTGTGGTATGATTAGTAGAGTTTGAGACCCAGTTCAACTTACTTTAAGTGTCTGGACTTTTCTATGTCAATAGATTTTGTCTTTAAAGAGGTTATTGATTCATTTTTCATTTCAGAAGCATGTGAACCCCAGGTGATAATTGGTCAAATGAATTTTTCATCATTAGATGTTCTCTAAAGTAACGTATTTGACATCCAAATCCTAGTAACCATCACTTTTTCTTAGAATACTAATACAGAATAAAAATATTTTTCTGTTCATTACTGGTTTACTTTTAGTTAAAAGAATTAAATTGTATCACCAGACTGACTGTCATCTAGCAGTAAATAGAAAAATCTGCCTTAATACAGTATTCAGCTGGGCTCATTTTAGCACTAATTACATAATTTGCAGAATATCATCATAATAGAGAGGAAGAGCATGATTTATGAATTCAAGTTGAACTATGCATTCTACTGAAATACATCACACAGTAAAGATACCAGGCTTCAGCATTGCACCCTTTGTAGAAACAGTAGGAGGTGGGTTTTTTTTTTTTTTTATAGTCTGAATTAAGTAAGGAGAAAAATCTGTAAGATGTATAACTATTTTTTACCCACTGCTCTGGAATGCAGGAGGAGCTCAATCAATTTATGAGGCTCCTCACTTAGTAGCAAAATAGGTTGTGTGTTTTAAGCTTAACTTTCCCCCACTTCAGTCTGCCCAGCTATGTTTTATTCTGACTTTGTTTCCATGAGTAGATAAAACCTGCAAAGAACATCTGACTTCATCCTGTTATTTTGCACTTGAAGAGGACCTCAAGTTTTTGCTTGTAGTGTGATGAGATTCTAGCTGCTGTAATGCATTTTTACATAAGGAAAAGGAGTTGTCTCCATTTAAAATGTCATGAAGAAGAGCGTGATCTCCTTTCTGTTGCTAAAAAGAAAGGATGAAATAATTTTGGTTTTTTTTAAGTAAAATCTCAGCTTTTAATTGGAGCTGGAACCTTTATTGTGAGATTTTTTTAGGAACAGGTTAAACAGTTGCTGTCAGGAAAGGTATGTTTTGTGCAAAGACAACCCGATACACTCTAATATAGGGACATAAACTTTAACCTGATATTTGTAGCCTCTTTAATCTAGAAATAGGTCTTTAGTTTGAGGGGGCGGGGAGTTGAGTATTTACATGGTACAAGTGCTACAGATTTAAGTATCTTCTGAAGTGTGAGAGAGGGCAAGTTTTATCACTAACTTCTTAAACTGTCTAGAGAACTGTGACAGCTACCATTTGTTTGGGAGTTTTTAGAGTGCAAATATATCCACAAAGGGTTTGTGCATGTATTTTTGCATTTAATCCTTTTGCATTTAAGGTGTCAGACTTGCTCGTGTTAACTGATGAGCTGTTTGGGAATTCCTTTTTTGAACTTATTATAATCAGTTAAATTAATTTAATTTATTCAATTCAATTGATATGAAAGTATAATCTTATAAAGCAGAAAACACTGATTCTTATTTAAAGCTCAAATTTTCTAGAGACTTCTGTAATTGAATTAAAATTTTCTAATTTAAAAATTATATTTAAAAAAGACAGAAATAATTTTTGTTGGTTTCAGTACTTACCTGACAGTACTGGCAGTACTTTTTATTTTACAGTATTCAGCTCTGAGAAGATTGTTTGTTTTGTTTTGTTTTTTAACTACAGAATGCGGTGCATCTGGGCAAGGTTTTCAAAACATGGTGTGTGTGAAACTTGCGTAGCTTGAGGATGTTTTCTGTTGGGTTTGGTAGGTGATACTCAGGAAAACAACAGGATGCTGTTTTTGCTGGGCTAAACACAGTTTCTATAATTTTTCCTGATTTTAACAAACCTACAGAAATCCTCACAAGTTTGGAAGCAGCATATTGGTTTAAAAAAAAAAACTTCAAAGAAACCACTAACTGTCATGCAAACCCATTTCCTTAATTTAATTATAACTTCCTTACAGTAGGAATTACATTTTTAAATTGAGATCAGATGGTGGATAAAATAAGTACAGTAGAATATAATCTTCTTTGAAGCATGAATCTCTGTTTAAAAAAAAAAAAAAGGCAATTTACTTTTCAAAATGACTCTGACTCAGCCACTGTCTGTGTTTTTCATATCCTCTCCCATATAATCTGCCTCTCTTGTATAGTACAGTATTCTACCTTTGGTGAGCATTTACATTACTACTAGTTCTTGATTTTTTGGGGGTTGGTGTTTTTTTATTATTATTATTTCTTTCCTCCACAAGTGCTATGCTGACTCATTTGCTCAAAGCTAATGTGTCTTTACTGACCCATATAATCCTAATAATAAATTATATTTGGAGGGCACCAGCGCGTACATCTGAGGAACAAATTCAATTTAACAAGACTTTCATTTTAGGGAAAACAAAGTTGTTAAAGAAACAGTGTGTCAGTTCCAGATGCCTGAGACTGATTTTATTACCTGGTGTTATGGAAATATGGTGTGAACTGGGGTAGGCATAACCATTATTATTACTCAGAAAGACCTCCATCTTTTTGATGTCTAAATGACCTAAGACCTAAGTAACTATAAGAGAAGGTGCTGATTATTTATTTATTTATTTATTTATTTTTAGTAGTAACAGCCAATAGCTGAGACCTAATGGCCTCAGGTGTGCTCTGCTTGAAAGACTGAACAGTTCATTTTGTGATTTACTATATGCTGTAAATTACATGCTGTACAAACTGTGGTCTTCTGAGATCAATTTCTAAGGGTTATTATAAGTAAGCTTAGCATTTTCATTGAAATGTACCAAAAGATGTAGGCAGGAGACAATTCAATGTATGTTTATATATCTGAAGGTTGGTCTAGGAATTATGACCTCCCTTGAAGTGATATTTTACCATCAACTTGTTGCATCGAATTTTGTCTATGATGTGGGGTTATATGACCATACAGATTATGAAAAAGTCTGGCTCATTTTAAGTAATCTTTCTGCCCTACAAAATTCTTCAAGTAGGGTAAAAAATTTATATAATTTAATTTTAATGAATGCTTGCTCTACCTCTTAACAGCATGGTTGTAAGCACAGATTTTGTAGAAGATGGACTGAGAAAATACTGAGCATGGAAAGAACATGACTCTTCAAAGAAAGTACTAATTGCTAGTTGCATTTTATTTCTGATTCCAAGGTGCCAGAAAGAAGTAGATAAACCACAAAATGTGATCTAAATACTGATGGCACTTTTTACTCTATAAGAGAACCCATTTTATTTCAGAAAATAAGGATGCACAGTGATGTTTTTTATAGACTTAGTGGATTCTGTAGCCAATCTTTCTAAGATGGTAACAGCTCATGCAGACATTTTCTTATGCAGCATTGAAGCTACCAACATGTTGCCATGTTTTTTGTTAGGACTTACAGGTATAGAAGAATGCAGTAATTCTACCTAAAGGGGGGAGGCGGGGGATAATAGGTAGATAACCCCACACCCAAAACTCTAAGCTTGATAATGAAAAATATGTGTCTGGTTTCTGTTGATGTCCCACTCAATAGAGTGTTTTGCATGCTAGGTGTACTTGTTTTATAGGAACCACATTCATTTCAGGTTAATATTTTGTTTGTTTTTAATCGTATCTTCAAAAGCAACCCCCAGATATGAACTATTCAGTTGTACAAAGAAAACAAATTCTTTTAACATGCATCTTTAGATTCTAGTACTTTTCTGTGTATCACCTTGAACTGCTGTTCTTTCTCATACTTCCCCTGCAATAACATGAAGTAAGGTTCATAGCTTATAAACTGCTGGAGTAATTTTTTATGACAGATTGTTGTCTCCAGATTTCATGTTTTAAAAAAAAAAAAAAGTTTCCACTTTTAGAACTAAGCTCATTGTCCTCTTCCCTGTGACATGAAAGAAAAAGGAGCAGAACTTGCTGCTTATATGTTTGCTGTTTTCATGTATCCTCATTCCTAAACATCAGTTCTTGATTGACAAGTCCCTTAAATATCAAATAAATTATTTTGCTAGCTTTTTTCTCTCTTACTGAGTGAAGTAATAAATGGAACATGCATTCAGGTATTTCCTACTTAGGAGATCTGACAAAAAGGTGCATTTCTGGGTTCCGCAAAATTATTTCTATACCAAGAATTTTGTGTAATTTTAACAAATATTTAATTACTATCCAACAAAGGCTATCTTACAAGAATATTGTAGGATGCTGACTGGCATACCCACCAACAGAATTTTTAATTTTTAATTGTTATTTCATTAATGAGTACTGTTGATATTTTACAGGGATCTTTTTCAAACTTAGTATCTTTTTTTTTTTCTTTTTTAATGGAACTAGCGACTTTGGAACACAATTCAAACACAGAGGGAGCAAATTGTGTAATCATCAATTTATGCAGGGCCTTGACAATGATTTGTTCTGCCTAGGAATGTTGCATTCAATATACTTCAAAAAACCTAGTTAAATAACCAAGTATTTGGAGGACTTGGCTGTGTTGATTTCAGTTTTCAGAAAGAAAAGACATAATGACTGTACAGTTGAAACAGTTTTTGTCAATGTCAACTTCTTCAGCCTCACACCACCTGTCATTAAATCCCTTCAGATGATAGACAGACTCTTTATTAAAGATGGTAGGATGTACAGAAATAAAAGAGGCTCTGCAGTGCCAAAAAGCTGAAGAGAACTTGCTGACCAATACTGGTCAGAATGTACAAAATCATTGATGAAGATAATGTACATGGTGAGTGGAAAGGCCGAAATTTGAATGCAGAGGAAATTTTTTAAGCTAACTGGAAAACTACCTAAAAGTAAGGGAAAACAGTTCTGATTATGGAAACTTAAAAACATGGAGAGTAAGATTTTGAAGCCTGGAAGTCATCAAAGACTGCTTTGCTTGAATTTTAGTAACAGATTGTTAGTGCATGTTGTAATACTTTCTTTTCACCAAATGTTCTTTTTTCCCCGTCAGTCTATAGAAAGTTCATGAAAAATCATCAATTTAAAGAAAATGTTACTTTAAATGACAAATGAGAAAATTTTGAAAACTTTCCTTGTCTGCCGTCTCTCTGTCAGGTTATCTATATCTTATCTAAAGTAAGTTTTCTGATACATTTTGGTGTTATAAATGATATTAAATATTGTATCTGAATTTGTTTCTAGCTGTTGCGAAACCAGAGATTTTCCGCTTCCTTTCATCATGCAGTTGAAACTGTTGTTAATATGCTAATGCCACACATTACTCAGAAGTACAGAGACAATCCAGAAGCTTCAAAAAATGCAAACCATAGCCTTGCTGCCTTTATAAAAGTAGGTACACAAGTGACTTGGGCTCTGTGGTTACTTTTTCAATAGCATGGCTTCTCTATGGATTTTAAAGAATGTTAAAGCCAGCTTGTATAAAACTGAATATGCCTAATGCTTTTTAAGTATAATTCTATCTCTCAATTAAAATGCATTGAAGTATAATTTACATCTTCTGTAATCACGAAGACATCTGTTCAAAAGTTTGTGTGGTTTTTTTAATGAATTTATATTTTATCCAAAATTTATTTGTTTGGGTTTTTTTTCTTCAAAAAGATCATCTAGATTACCTTCTAATCCTACAAAAACTTCAAACATTGAGTAGTGTTTTATTTGTATGCATTTTATGTAGACAGACTTTCAGTGTCTTTCCTTTTTCAGCTAGTAAGATCCAGAAGAGAGAAAAAAGGATGGGAAATAAAATGGTAGATAAAGCTGCTAGTGGCATGTCATTTTCATTTCTGTGAAGATAGAATTCTCTTCAAACTGCTTTTTACTTGCCACATGTTTACATTCTGCAGTCTAAAGGAAAATTTTGTATTCTTATAGGTATACATATATGTAGTTTGTTTTATTGGGTTTTATATTCAAACTGAATTATCAATAATGTGTTTGGAAAATAAACTTGTTAAATACAGAAATACAATTACTGAGCACTGAGACAGTACTACATCAATTCTATCTTGGTTTTGCTTGCTTTCCCCAGAGGTGTTTTACTTTTATGGATAGAGGCTTTGTTTTCAAGCAAATCAATAACTACATCAGCTGCTTTGCACCAGGAGATCCGAAGGTACTCAGTGTTTTTAAACAAACTATTTTTAGGAGTTGCCTCTTCTTGATGCGTGTGGATAGAGTCCTGCATTAATTCTTCAGCCTTATTCCCAGTTATATTAAAAGTCCCCGTGCTGTGCCTAGAGCATGTTTTTTCCCCAGTCAAATCACTTTTTCATATTTTGATTCCCATCTTCAGGTGCAACTTTACCACCCTAGAGCATGTGTGTTGCAAAAGACGGGGGGGGCAACACTAAGCAGAAATTTCAATCATGAATGTGAGAAAGGCTAAAGTTGGAAGAGCTGATATCTGATAAGTTTCTGTACGTTTTCTGTAGTGGTGAAAGCATGTACCAGATGCCCAAAGAATTTCTTCTGTGGGTCTAAACTTTTCTTATATCAATACATAATATGCTAGTAAACTTAAATAACTTTGGACAATGGGAACAGTAAATAGAACTATATCCAGTTGCCAAGTATGAATTATGCTGGAATTAATTATTTTATACTGACATAGGGAACATTGACAGTTGTACTGCAAGACTGAGAGAAATCACCCTTTTGTGCTAGAAAGGTGTTTTTAATGTGTTATTCAAATCCCTGCATCAGTTGTTTAATTTATACTTGAAAATTACTTTTGCAGACTCTTTTTGAATTCAAATTTGAATTTCTCCGTGTAGTCTGTAATCATGAGCACTACATACCTTTGAATCTACCAATGCCGTTTGGAAAAGGCAGAGTTCAGAGATACCAAGGTAAATTCTTCCAAAGACATTTATGGTATATTTCTTAGATGTCATATTTTTATTGTTAGATGTGTAGACTGTGTGACTTCAGGTCTATGAGGGGTTTGAAACCTCTAAATTGTTAAATGGAAGCCTAAAGTTGTAATACTTGCATTTAAACTTAAAGGAATAGTTTAGGTAGCAGAGTAATCTATCCAAATTATCTAGTCAAACTACATCCTTGACTCTGCCTCCTTTTCCCACCATGATTAAGTTAGCTTTTAATTCACTAGCTGTGGAAGCCTGCAATACTCCTGTAGGTATGTGTGCAGTGTGAGGCTTTGGTATACTTTTTACTTTTTTCCATAAACCCATTCAGGTTAAGAAGGGACTTCAGTAGGTCTGTGGTCCAACCTCCCTGCCCAAGTCACCTCAGTCCTTCCCACCTCCAGATGGAACAAGCTCAGTTCCCTCAGTTTCTCCTGATAGGGCACATGCTCCAGCCCTCTAACTACCTTGGCGGTCCTTTGCTGAACGCACTCAAGATCTTCCTTGTACTAGGAGGCCCAAATACTACACATGATATTACAGATATGTCTAACAAGTGCCAAGTAAAGGGGAATAAACACTTCCCTTGGTATACTGACTATGATCCTGTTGATAAAGCCCAGCATGCTGTTAGCCTTTGTTGTTGTCAGGCTGCCGTGCTAACTCCTGGTGAATCTACTGTCCACCTGGACCTCTAGGTGTTTTTCAGCAGAGCTGCTCCCAAGCTAGTTACGCCACAGCTGGTACCATTGCAGGAAGTTCATTCATCCCAGGTGCAAAATTTTGTATTTCTCTGTGTTGAACTTAATTAGCATTTCTGTTGACCCATTCTTGTAGAATCTAGATTCCTCTGAAATGCAGCCCTGCAGTTGAGCATATTGACTGTACCCCATCCACAAAATTGATGAGGGTGCACTCCATCTCCTCTTTCATGTCATTGATGAAATATTAAGTAGGATAGACCCTGGGAAACTCCTCTTGTAGGTGGTCTCCAATTAAAGTACAAACCATTAAGCACCAACCTTTGAGCGCTATCATCCACCTAGGCCTTTTGCACATTTAGGTGTCTCTTCACTTAAACGGTAATGTCTCAGTTTTGATACAGTGACCTTGTGGACATCTGCTGTTCTCTCCTTGTCGACAGATCTAGTGAGTTCATTGTAGAAGACAGGTTAGTCAAGCATGGTTTACCTTGGGTAAATGTATCCTGGCCATTCCTCATCACACTCTTCCCCTTCACTTGCTGAAAAACGGCATCCAAGAGGACTTGCTCCATGACTTCTCCAAGAACCAAAGTGATGCCTGCCGTTCCCGGGATTATTCTCACCCTTTTCTGAAGACGTGTGCAATGCCTACCTTCAATCATTGCAAGGTCCCAATTATAGGAGACCCCTGATCACCATGGCTTAACAAAAGTGATAGTGAGTGGTCTTCCAGTGATATCAGCTAACTCTCTCAGCATCTTATCTGGTGCTGTGGATTTGCATGACCAGAGGTCTCTTGAGAGATCCCTGACCTGATCCTCATCCACTACTGCTAATCCTCTTTCTTGAAGCTAGTCTCTAGACTCTTAAGGCCTGGGAACCATGGCAGTGAAGGATAAGGTAATGAAGGTACGGGGTACTTCAACCTTACTCAAGTCCAGTCTCTCTAAATCACAGTCCCCATTCAGCAAATATCTCACATTTTCCTTATTTAAGCTTTTAATGCTAATGTGGTGGTAGTAGCCGTTCTTGTTGCCCTTAATCTCTGTTACCAGTTTCAGCTATAGCTGAGCTTTGGCTTTCCTGGCAATATCCCTGCATACTTGATCAGTGCTTCTGTATTCTTCTTTTGTAACTTGTTCTTGCTTCACCTCATATGCATCCTTTTTCTTGCACTGGAGTTCAGTCATGAATGCCCTGTTTAGCCCAGCTGGGCTCCTGGTACATCCTTATGTAGCCTTGTGCCAAAACAAACAGTATGTTAGCTATTGCATTTGTGTCTCTGAAGACATTATTAATTTCTTCCAGACATTGAACTATAGCAGACATCAGTAAGCACAGGGTGAGGAAGGTGCTTTTACAAGTAGCAAGCAAACCTTCCTGACATTTATGTTTTTGTAGATTAGGTTATTTTTTCTGAAATATTTATTCAGTAGACTCTGCTGGCCTAGTCAATTTGAGTATAACTAATTACAACTTTCATCAAGGTGGTAGTCAAGATTTGGGACTAAGAGCTGGACAGCTGCATAGAACTTGTTTCTGTCTTTGGCTTTTTCAGCCTTCAGGGGTGTCTTGGATAATAACACTGCCTAAATATTTCTGTAGAAAAGGGACTATCTGCTGTTGGTTTAGGTGTCCTAAGAGCAAAACTAGAGAAAATAGTGTTTCTGATTACACAATAAAGAACAGTGTAAAATGCTGCTCCCTGGTGAATTAGGAGTTCAGCCAGGAAAGACCTTTACCAGAAGTGTTTCTGGCTCTGTGTTGCTGTCTCGAGCAAAAGAGATCTCAGGTGACATGGCTGGCTCTTAAGTGAGTTACAAGAAGGCCTGTAGAACATCTGTGTTGTTTTATCTATGTTTCTTTCTGACTTAATGGTTTCCCTTACCGGGAGAGTTCTTTGAAACATGAAGTGCTTTGAGGTTAGCATCTGTCTTTTGATTACTGTATTGAACAATGACAGTGAATATGAGAAATTCTTGAACACCGTCTCAGCTGAAATTTTAAACACACATACACTCTAATAAATAAGATCTTCGAGCTAAAGTTTCTCTTAAGCTGTCATGTATTCAGTATGTAAATGAACTGGATTATTTTATTACACAGAAAATGCTTCTAAAGGGGAGCAGTTTGACTTTGCTGTGTGAGATGTGCCAGGTTTTTGTGTGTGCATGTGTCTCTATAATCTCTCTATGGGACTTTGTATAGATTTTTAGTTAGTTACTACTAGAAATACTTTATGAAATAAAATGGCATTGCAGTGGTTTAAGCACTAATGTTCAAATAAAATGTTCTTTAATTCCAATTCTATTGCAATTAACACTGAATATATAAATATTTCTGGAAAACGTAGTATTGTTTACTACATTGCAGAAAAATTGCCTCCACATTTAAGTTATCTTGTTTAAATATTATTGTGTCCTTTTGTGTTCTGATATATTGAGAACAAATTGCTTAATTTGGACGTGTGTATTGCAAATGCAGCCTCTTCATTACACAGCAGATCTTTGGGATTGTTTTCTTAGAGAATATCAATTAACCAAGGTCACAGTTGTTAGCAGGCTTTATAGTCTATATTCATAATAGATAACGTGTAAGATAATGAAGGAACTTAAAACTGCAGTACAGAAATCTAAAACTTCTTAATCCATGTTTTGCTTGCAGTCCTTCAAATTTGCTAACCTAGGGCTTAACCACAGACTAAAAATTAAATTCTACTTCTACCATACAACAAAATTCCTGAAAGATAGAATGTGCATAACCTTATGCACTATGTGTGTTTTCAGTGCCTGAACATAAATTTAAAATTTTAATTTGGAGCTATAAGATGCTGGTCAAGGTAAATTTAATAGGAACACTTTTGAATATTGGACAGTATTTAAAATATTTTTTTAATAATGTATTTAGATTTCTCTAGCTTCTGTTGATTGAATATACATCATCATTGCCTGTTTAATAAATACATCATTATGCAGTGAATTGGGCTAGGGATATATGAATAACTATGATTATATATTTTTTTATATATATATATAAAAATACATATGAATTTGTCAATAATGTTGGAAACATTTTAGTTCAGCCTTAAATTAACTGACAAATTGATTTAAATAATACTATTCCTTACATACTTTACTTCCAGACCTTCACCTGGACTATTCATTAACTGATGAGTTCTGTAAAAATCACTTCTTAGTGGGACTGCTTTTAAGGGAGGTGGGCAATGCATTACAAGAGTTCAGAGACGTGCGGCAGATTGCTATTAGTGTGCTCAAGAATTTGATGATAAAGCATTCTTTTGATGATAGATACGCTTCAAGGGTAAGTGTATTTCTGTGGTAGTAGTACTAAATAAAAAAGATTAAGTGTGCACACATACAGAAAGTTTTTTTCTATCACAAAAGAAGTTGTTAATTTGCAGCAATGCTATTTCTGTTCAGACTGTGATGAAAATCTGTATGAAAATGGTTTAAATCAAAATGAATTTGCAAATCCTATGTTTTTACCAAATGGAAGCACAAAGCACCTTTTAACATAATTATGTGTGTTTATTACACTTTAGCACGGTGTAATCCAACTGTTTTTCTTAAAGTAATCAGATTTTTATGCATGTTTTTAAAGCTCTTATTTTCGTTAAATATTAACTCTTAATATTTGGCAGCTGCCCTTCCATCATCTATTATTTGTAAAATGAGTACAAGCAAGCTACAAGTCATGGTAGTAAATTTTGAGTGGTTTTTAATTTTCCTGACTTTTTTTAACATCAGCTGTGCTGTGGAGAAGCCATAAAATTTTAGTAAAAGATATCATTAATTTATCAAGCTAACATAATATTAATTTACTTGGTTAGTCTTAGCTAAAATCACATTATTTAGGGTTTTTTTTCTGCATTATATTGGAAAAGTAAATAAAAGTTACTGATCTTCTGTAAATTAGAATGAAATACAGTGATGGTCACTGTTTTAGCCATTAAGCAATTTTTGCCATAAGCCTAACTTATGAATGTGGAGTCTGGCTTGACAAATATTTATTAAATGCTCTTTTTTTGTAACTTAAGAGTGAATAGCTTAAAAAAAATTGGTGATTAAAAATGAATCTGTTAATGAACCGTTGAACTCCGTTTAGAGCCATCAAGCAAGAATAGCCACTATGTATTTGCCACTCTTTGGACTGCTCATAGAAAATGTTCAGCGAATCAATGTTAAAGATGTGTCTCCATTTCCTGTTAACCCTTCCAGCAATGTGAGTGACCATTTCTATTTGATATGAAGAATTATTTTTGTCATAATTTATTGGTAATATATATATGAAACACTGCATACTTCTGGCAAACGCAGCTTCATAAACTTCACAATTCTGCGAGTTTGTTCTCCTTGCTTTTTATAAGATTAAAAGCTTAGTTAACCTCCATGGTTTTGGCTGCAGTTTCTCTAGTCCAGCTAAATTACACCAAACGTGATAATTGGCTAGTTGGGCCTACATACAGCTTACAGTGCCTTTATTGATCTTTACTTGAACCTTTGAAGATTTTGGAGAATGCTAGACCACAGAGATTGTCACAGCGTCATTCCATTGCCATGGGATTATTCTCCCATATAACATCTTCCTTTTTCTATCTCTCTGGTGCATGTGCCTGTATTTCGATACAAACTGTAAACTACACAGCATTGGACCTGCTGCATCTTTTTGAGTGTTCTAAGAAGGGCAGCCAAAGCAGCTTGAAAAAAATACCAGTTGTTTTGGCAATTTAATGGACTTCCTTTTGTATCTGTCAACCAGTTTTGATACCCTTTCTGTGAGAGATTTCATTCAATTGTCTCTTTTTTTTTTTTTTTTTTTTACTCAAAAATGGCACTTCTCTTTAGTCTGCCTGCTAGTTTGGATAAAGAGTTTGCCTCTATTCTTGTAGATCCTGGCACTGGAGGCACTCACACATACTTCATTTTTATGCAAGAGGATACTCCCCTGACACCTAACACATAGAGATTTAGTTATGTTCACTAAAAATCCCAACAGATCCAGTAGTTGCTGTTCAACAGAAAAGATTGTATATTGATGGTAGATTTGGTTTTTTTAGTCTTATTTTCCAGTTCAGTCCAACACTGAAATAAATGGACCAGAAGAACAATAGGTTAATTATCTAGAAATTAAAGAAGAATTTTTAACCTCAAAGGAGTGTGCTTTTGGAACAGCTGTAGTGTAAGAGGGCTACAGGAGGATGAATTCAAATGGAATTTGTGAAGTTGTATATTGATATATTATAGTTGCATACACTTATTGAATCTAAGATTTAATAATTAATGTATTTTATTTTCGTCCATATCTTGCTGTGTTCCATTTGGTGTTAAGAAAGAAATTCACAATAAACAAGAAACGTTTGGGTGTTTGAAATAACAGTAATTTGGGTCTTTTGGAAATAGCCGTTTTATAGTCTTTAAAATTCAATGGGATATTATTTCTTCAGTGTTTCCTGAGGTATCTTAAGTTTTAGGCTATTGCAAGCTAGTGCAAATACCTAAAGATCTCATTCCATCCTTTTGAATATATTTAAGAGAAATTAAAATTTAAGAAAGAAATACATGGCAAATAGTGCTTTTAAAGATGAATTATGTCATATTCACTAAATCCATAATGTTGACGAACAATAATCACATTTTCCTCTTTTCCGAACAGAGTGCAAAGGATGATGCACTTAATTTGCCAACTGCAAGTCAGCTAGTAACACCACAAAAATCAGGAAACACATTGGATAACAATCTTCCTAAAGATCTATTTGGTGTTATCTCTGGCATTGGTAAGCACTTAAAAAATAAAATAATATAATTTTAAAAGGAACCAGTTTGCTTTTTCATTTGTTACCAGAAATAATTGTTCTATGTCCAACTTTGGTTGCTTTCTGCATAGGTACTTGAATGTTATTGTTACTTTCATTAACAGAACCCTAATTCAATCAACTGTTCAGCGTGGGCCAGAATTCACAGCTTGTACATGAAATCTTTCTTTTGGGATCTTTTTTGGTTTGCCTTTCTATTTGAAAATAAAGCTATTTCCTGGAGAAAGCTGCTTCTCCCCCCACCCCAAGGTGATAGTTCTTGTCTTCCTGCAGAGAAATAGGAGACAAGACTAGCCTTAGTCACTTATGGCAAGTGTGCCATAATCCACAATTTTGTATGTGATGTTAGAGACCAACTCTAAGCAGAATGCTGCTTGTGCACACCTGTGGGCATCCTCTTGTCTGTCTTCTTAATGTGTTTTTCTGTTTGTTGTTGTCTGCTGTAATTAGTTGTGTCACTTATTAGTCAGTTTAAAAAAAAAAAAAAAGAAAAAACCAGGTGAAAAATGGGAAAGGGGAGTTTTTTAAATATACATGCTTCTACATGTAAGTGTGTATGTATTGCCACATATGTTCTTTACGCATGTCTGCATGTAGTTGTACATGAGTCTGTGTAAGTACATACATATATACTTTGCTGAAACTCTAGAGTAAGTTTGTTTTCATTAAAAGTAACTAAGTGGAATTAATTGTTTGCCTTCTTAAAAATATATACATATGCGGTGGTTTTAGAAGTCTGACTAAAGTATAGAGTGACTTTTTTTTCAGTATGTGTATTGTTTGAGGTTTTTATATTGTTTGGTTTGTTGATTTTTTTTCTTGTAGCTTCCCCATACACCACATCAACTCCAAATATTAATAGTGTGAGGAACGCTGACTCAAGAGGCTCGCTTATAAGTACAGACTCAGGAAGCAGTCTTCCAGAAAGACATAGTGACAAGAGCAATTCCCTTGACAAGGTAAAAAAAAAAAAAAAAAAAAAAAAAAAAAAAAAAAAAACACCAAAGTGCATTCCTAAAATTTCATCTTAATTCTCCTAAGAGTTAACTTCTGTAATCTTCATTGGGAATGGGCTTTCCAGAATAACTGTAAAACAGAATTTTACGTAAGTGTTTTCTTTTGCAAAATAATTATCATATGACCTCTTTTTGCATTGCATTTATTAAGCTGTTTTGCAGAAAATAGAAAAAGATTTTCAATGTAGAAGCAAGCAGTTGTTGTTTCCTTTGCTAGAGAAAGGCACTAGATGAAGTGTATTGAATTTCACTTGAGAGAATTGAGCTCTAGTTAGGACAGCTTCTTCGATTTGTGGAGACCTTCATTCCATCCTGTTCTATATACAATATATGTAGCATTTTTAAAATGTTTAAAAACCAGTTGCTGTGCTTTCTCTAGGTGATTTCTTTTATATTAGTTTGACTTTTCTAAATAATTTCACTTTAAAGCTATTACAAATTAGGAGCTCTGGCTGCAGTAGCTGTGAGGTACTCAGTCATGTCTTACTAGAGCTTGTGTTGATACTGACCACGTTTCATTTTCTTAGATCTTGTTGTGCGAGTCACAACATGTTAACTTTTTCCCCTTGACTCTGACATGCCTTCGTGTGGCAGAGAGAGAAGCTTCTCAGAAGGCACTCTGCTCATGCTATGCACCCAAATGGAGAAGAAGAAGAAAATTCTCACCCTCCAAAGAAAAACCGTGTTACTATGGATTTTTCACTTCTGACAATTCCGGCTTTGCCAGAGAAAATTTTGCATGCCGCTTTCTCTCTTCAGTTACAAGAAGTATTTGGTTTTTGTGCTTGGTATAGTTAAGCTTCTGAGTGAAGTGTGTGATCAGTAGTTTTGCCACTTCTTTGCAACAGTTGAATCTCAAGGCAAATATGTACAATGTAAGCATGTAAAATGCCATTGAATGCCAAACCTGGAACAGTTCATGTACATTATTTAATTTAAGCCTAAAAATACAATCAGCTTAAATATCAGCAGAATTTGAGTCTTAGGGTCTTTAATATAAATAGAACTAAAAAATCTTTTACATGACCAAGTAAATAAAGCTATAACTTGTGCATATACTGTTGCTAAATGGCAATGCTGTCATCTATTACTTAGTTGTCATGTTGTTAATTACTGATGTGTAGTGTTTTTACCAAGTAAAAGGGTTTTCAAAGGAGTCAACATTCTTTGAAAATTCTACTCTGTTCTGCCAATTTAGGAAATACAGGATTTATGTTTTGCATGCTGTTAATATTTTTCACTGAATAATACTTAATCCTGGCTTCTTATTCATTGCTTTCCAAACTTAACTTTCTAGTAGATCAGTTGTTCCGTGCACGTTATCTTCGAATTTTTACTCATTGCTTGATATCGTTACTGAAGAACCGTGTTTTTGTTCTAATTTTCTTTCAGAATAACCTGTAGAACTATACTTGGGAATCAGAATTGGCTGGAAGTATATCAGTTTCTATTTTAATATGTGCATACTTTATAGGTTATTGACATGATTTTAAATTAAGCTTGAAAGTAGCTATAGTTCTGGTTTTACCCATGTACATGCTCAACTATTTTAGAGGGAATATTATCTAGTGCTCTGGACAGTATCTGAAAGTCTAGGAAACTCAAATTCTGTTTCTGCTCTGCCACCTATTAATTGTCTGCTCTATTTCAGTATCCAAAAAGCTGTATAACAGCACCTCCTTGTTCATCAGAGGTATTTCAAAGATAATGTGAGATCCTTAGAATCTGCAATAATCAGGCTTGTATTAAGTGTCCGTTTCTTCCTAAATTGCAGTAACTTCTGGCTAGTATTAATCATAGTTTCACATTCGGTTTCACTAGATATCCATTCAGTGGCTAGTATGTGACAGATTTACACAGATCGTTTTAGGACAGCAATTCTTTCCTTTTACATGGAATGTGTTGAGGGCTCAGTAGTCAATTGATGTGTATCCTGTGAAACTATTCCCCATGGATTAGCACATCTCCCTCTTTCAGTGCGGAATGTTCCTGGAAGGGTTGTTCTACCTCTGAGGTATTGTTACTTCTTGCTGTGTTTGTGAACCAAGTGCTTTTCTCTCTTGAGTCTATATTTTTATTTTTTTCTAATTTTGATATGAAGGATTTCTTCCAACACTGGTGTGTGTCCTTAAAAAGATTGTGGAGGCAAGATGATCCAGCTTTCTTGTAGAAACCAAGGAATTACACAGATCAATTGTACCAGACCGTTGACTTGACAGAAAACCTATTAAATGTCTGGTTCATTTTCCATTCGCATAAGTGGCCTCATATTGGAAGTGAGGATTAGGCACTAAAAAGGGCATTACTTATCCTTTAGACAGACATTTGTATAGTAGATCTGTAAAAACCTCAGACTGAGGATTTTGTAACACTGGATTGTATGGACATTATTCTTTTACAGATAAGCCTTTGCCTAAAGTTCAATTTATATATTCTCACAGTTTTATTTTTCCCTTTTTTTGTGGTAGACATTTTAAAAGATCAGTTATGTTTTTTGTTTGTTTCTTTCTTTCTTTCTTTTTAGACAGACTTATAGCATTGAGCATTGCTGATTAACTTCCCACAAATGTAGGAATTGCATAACCAAATGAAGTGGGGACAAAGATGAATTTTTTTGTGCTGGATTTTTTGGGGGTTGGTTGGTTGGTTTGTTTTGAGGCAAGGGCAAGTTACTTATCGGTAGTTAATCTTCCAGAATGCATATTGCCATTCATGTATGTTTTCTTTGGGGTTCTTACATGTTTAAATGGAAAGAGTTTTGTAGAGGCAGGTTTGTCTACAACTCAGCATAAAGTCTTTTCAAAAGCAAAGGAGCATATATGTATCACCTAACAGTAGCTTTATTTTCAAAGTATTTCATCTAAGCAGAAGGGGCATGCTTGATTTCTACAATGTGGGTATCTATGTATAATTAACTTGATTAATAATCACTGTTAGGTAATTTTTCCTCTTACCCTCCCGCTGGGGGGGGGGGGGGGGGGGGCGGGGATCATAGAAAGAAGGAAATATAAACAAAGGCCAAGAGGCTTAATTTGGTGTCCTTCATGTGTGTAATGTATGTTTTAGTGACCTGTCTCTACATGAAACATTTTTGTCTCTGTTCTGAGATCCTTTTTCTGTTGCAGGAATTAATAAGGCAATTTAAAACATTGTAGTTTATTATCAGTTTTAGAACTCTTCAGCCAAAATATGTCTGCTTTCTTTTCAGAATCAACAGAGCAACGCTATAGGAAGTTCTGTAGTTCGATATGACAAACTTGACCAAGCAGAGATCAAAAGCCTGCTCATGTGTTTCCTTCATATTTTAAGAAGTATGTCAGAAGGTAGGTAATTCCACCTATTTTTCATAAATTGGAAATCATGTATTGGATTATTCCTGTGATTTTAATACCCTTTCAAAATCAGCAGAATATTTTAGGTGTAGGTATGAAGTTGTGCTGTGTTTTACAAATGTGTGTGATTGATCAAATTAAACTCTGACTGAAACCTTGTAAGCATTAAATACTTGTTAGTCCTTCAAAATGTGAGGCTAACTAAAGGACTTTGTAAGAATGTGAATATTTGTGTGTGATTGTACAGTCTGATTTAGAAAATGGAGGTGAAGAATGGTTCATTGATCAGTAGAAGAGTTTCAGGCTAGTCCGTTCCTCCATTCTGCAGAACTTCATGTATGAAAGGGAACCAAATTATTTTATTGCTGTGTATATTTCCATTTCTGGAATGGGGATATTAGTGCTTCGTTCTCCTGAGATGTTTGTGAGATGGTCCACTGAATTTTTTAAAAACTCATATTATCTTGGAGAAAGTTGTGGAGGTATAGAGATACTACATTTGCATACGGCAAATCTTAATTATTTAGTAGGATCTTAAAACTCAGAATCATTCCTATCCTTGATCAACATTTTAAAAAGAAGGCAAGTCCCTTTTGATAAAAGCATTGAATTTCTCTGTGCTAAATATTTCAAAAGTAGTTAATTATTTTCTCTGCCTATTTTAATGTTGATTTCTAAAAATCAAGTATGTGTGGTACTTGAACTCTAGTTTATTACACCGCTTAATCCATAATTGAAAGGATAATAAATATTCAATATCCAGTCACACAGTTAATTTTCATGTAATTACATAGATATTATTTTATGTATTTTAATTACAAAGAATAATAAATCAAAAATATATTTTTCACTATTTTACACTTTGAAATATGTAAAAATTAGTCAGTTTTGCTAGGAAATTCAAGTTAGAATTTACATAAGCACAGTGGGGGTTTTTTGATCTCAATTCTTCTGGAAAAGAACAAGTGTCAAATAAAATTTGCCACACATCTTTAATAATTTTGAATTTTTTATCTAATTTTGAGTATTTTTGGTGTAAGAGACCAGGTCTTGGCTATGTAACAACAAGCTTTGTGAAAAATTTATAGCCATTTTTGAAAACTGTGCAAATAAAGAAAATCTGAAACCAGTGCTGAAAAACTATCCATAGTAAAGCATTGTAAATTAAAAGAAAAAGTAATGAATTTGAATTTTGAAAAATGTTGAGACAAATCTATAAAGAAGCAGGTTATAGGACTAACAGTCCAAAGTATCCTGAAGTCTTATATTTTTAGAACACTGTAGTCAATACTGACTACACAATTATTACTATTTAAAATATGAAATCGTATGGGAATACTATGGATTAATTAAAAGCATAGTGTAGAAACTCATTTGGAGAATTGATATGTGCATTTGTATAATTAGTTTCAAGGAAAACTTTAAATAGCAATAGTTATCTGTACCCCACAAGCCATTTTTAGATTCTCTGAATCCTTGTTATCTGAAAACCAAGAACTGACGTTAACTCTTCTACTTAATATTTTTGTGTGTTTGCTGCCTTTGCCTTGTTTTTAACATTTTTCATTTTCCTAGACGCATTGTTTACATATTGGAACAAGGCTACAAAATCTGAACTCATGGACTTTTTCACAATTACAGAGTAAGCTTTTTGTTGAGCTTGTCATAAAATCATACGTTTTGCTATGCTGTTAAAAACATGAGTGTGGATATAAGTATGTATATATGTTTTTATTTATTTGTTTGAAAAAATAATGCCATCTTGTCTGTTTAGAAGTTATCCGTAACTTGATGTGTGCAATTGCATGTCTGTCCAATTCTATGATGCTTTCTGGAATTAGACTATACAGAAGTGATATCAGGAAGTTCCTAAACAGCAAGTAGTGCTCAGAATATTGCGATGCTTATGGAAGCGGCACCAACCATCTTGTTACCTGCCTGCATTAAGAATGCATCTTTGTAATGTGAACTGCTGAAATTATATAGTTGCAGATCAAAAGTGATTGAAGTGTATAACTTCAGAGACAAAGGGATATGAACCGTCCTCCTAGCATTCCTCTTGTGCCTTCTGCCATTCTGCAAGGGAAAAGAATAGGATGAATCCAGTATTTGTTATCAATGGCTACGCTCCTCCCCGGTGCACACTTAGTGAGGACTGACTGATACATTAAGGAAAAGTGAATCACAGAATCACTAAGGTTGGAAGGACCTTCAAGATCATCAAGTCCAACCATTAATCCAGTGCCACCATGTCCTCTAAGCCATGTCCTGAAGCGCCACATCCACATGTTTTTTGAACACTTCCAGAGATGGTGACTCCACCACCTCCCTGGGCAGCCTGTTCCAATGCTTGATCACCCTCTCGGTGAAGAAGTTTTTCCTAATATCCAATCTAAACCTCCCCTGAGGCAGCTTGAGGCCATAATGCAGCACTGCCTGGTTGAAGTGGTGCACCACAGAAGCCGTTCCGCTTGCCTTGCTGTTTGAATATTTTGATATTTTAGGAATATACTGTAGACAGTATTTTAACTCATCATTTGAGTACATCTGGCATGATACTGATTCTACCAGAGACAGTACTGAACAAGTAAATGAGCCTCCTTAGTAGACTCTCAGAAGCCTGAGGTATAAACTGTACAGAATCAGTGGTGAACAGTATTTTGCCAATATTTAGATGCTTCTTATTTAAGGGCTGGATAGAATTGGTTTGTGATCAAATCGGTAATCTCAAATTACTAATTATCGAAGACGATTTCTGTCACAATAGCAGTACATGGAATACAGAATAAAATTTCCATCTTGTTTGTGCAGTGGATGATATCACAGCTCTTTAAACTAGAGCAGGAACAAGGCTCATAAAAGTCTACCTCTTCCAATTCTAAGGCTATTTTGCCAATGCAAGTAATGTTTGTTTTGATGATGTTTTGTATCAATACAGGTCATTACAGTAGTTTCTCATTACCTCAGTGAGACAGTGTTTCTGGTAGGTAGGTACGTGCCATGCAAAGAACTTTTTCTGAAAAACATCGAATCTGAAAAAGACAAGAAGGTGTCAGAAGGGGAATTGAGGTTAGTTTGCAAATAGAGAAGATTGGGGGAGGCAAACACCATTCTGACTGCGCAGTTTGAAGACAGCTAATCTACTCAAGGTCTGAGTATGAAATGGAGCTGAGCTGAAGAGACTGTTTGCCAGTCTTCTCCCTCATTCACAACTGGCACATGGAAGAAAAAGCCTGAAAACTGGCTTTCAGTTTGGATTTACACTTTAAATAAGAATTTTTAGAATATTCTTACCTGAGGGACAAGGGAAGTGGCATTCAGTGTTCTAACTTATGAGGACAGTTACTTACAGTGGGAGAGTCAAATAAAATCATTATTACAGCTTCCATTCACACCATTTTCCTTGGTTTGAAAGCATGACTTCTAGTTTATTTGTCATCAGTGTTGTGTGTTACACTTTCCACTTTCTTGCTGGATCTGAACCAGTAGTATTATGATTCTTTAAAATACAACATGATATTGAAGTATAGGGTTTTTTTTTAATGAAAAATTATTTTGGGGGATTTGCCTTTACCATCATCTTATTGTAAAAGCAGATTAGATTCCCTCTAGAAAATAGTTCTGTCAGAAGCACTGTTGTTGTTATCTTGGAATCTGGAAACCTTAAAGAACGAAACAAAACAAAAATCACAACCTGTAACCAAGAGAATTCAGGTGAAGAGGAAAAAAAGCAAAATGTATTGCCCTTATTTTGAACCCTTATATACATTTTGAAAAGTGTGTGTATATATGTAATGTCTGGTTACCTCTTTGCTTCTGTCCTTCATGTTACTTGTCCTGGATTGCTTCTCATTTGTAAGTAACTGTAACTGTGGGCCTCATTTCACATAATGAAATTTTGTCTGTGGCAGTTGAGGCTTAACATTTCTTCTCTATAAATACTAAAAATCTATACAAGATGGAGCACTTGAACTCACTGTTTACAGTTTTCTAAGGTGGGTTATTTTTTCACCGTTTGGCCTTTCTACTTTGTCACTGTTAGGCTCACGCTAGCTGTTTTGATTCAGTGTTGAGATAGGTGTGCTCTGGAGGCAGCCTTACGTGCCTTTTGCTATTAATCCCAATTTGCCCATTTGGGATGGTTTTCAAGACGACCCCTGTTTACCTTTCTTGGCTTGGGTACTGGAAGGGAATTTTAAGGGTGGGAGAAATAGAGAAGTTTTATGGTGTAAAAGTTCAAAGTTAAACAAAAATAATAGTTCAACAATTCCAATGTACATAAATGTAGAAGAGATTGTTTTAAGGGTTGCTTCTCTGACTTATGTCTTCTCTGCAGAGTATGCTTACATCAGTTCCAGTACATGGGAAAACGATACATAGCCAGGTACTGTGTGGAATTTGAATTTTGCTGTCTGTTCACTAAGAATAATAGTGTGTACAATATGCCATGAATCTGTATTACAAATAAATTGCATGAGTAGAAGAGTTATTGTGAAATGATACATAACAGTTTGAAGTAAGTAACTGGTTACTATATTAACATAACTGTACCCTGTCTGAAAGTCTGGTATCTGTTTAAGAATGTTGTGTGTGTGTTGTGTTTATTATTAATTACTTTAAAATCCACCCCTTAAATGCTATCTTTTACAGCATTTTTTTCCTTGAAATAATGTCTTTGGGGAAGAAATTTTATGATTTAATTTTTTTTTTTTTATTCACCTGGCCATAAAACTATGTCCATTGAAATGTTTTAGAAATTCTATGTATAGTGTTTTTACTGAAAGGTGAGTAGTAAATGTTCCAACACTGCTGTTTTTCAATTTGAAGGCTGAAATACTGTTAGATACCTGTACGTTCCCATTGAAGGCTGTTTAGGAGAAAATCTCTGGGAGTTGGAAACATGTACTAAATTATTTTAATATCTTTTCATTAATGCAGGTTTTAATGCAAAGTAGTTTTTCAATAGAGTAAAATATAACAACTTGCTTAGGCCTTACACTGTGATTGACGTGGTAGTACTGTTATAATTAAACTTATGGAGTTGAAATACTGGTCCTCTTGAACTCAGTGAGGAAAGTTGTTGCTGAATTTGGGTGATAAAACATTCTAACTAAAAGGTTAGCTGTTTTGTTCTTAATTCAGATTTAATGGTATGTGAATCTGTCTCTACAAACAACAAACTTGACTATCTCCTTGGAGATTTTGCAGAAAAAAAATCTCACCTCTCTCCACATACCCTAAAAATTCAAAGGCCAAAATAAATCTGGCTTTATTCAGGATTTGGTTGTAACCTTTGTGTTTAAATGTACTTCAAACTCTGGATTTACAGAAGCCTGTAATTTTCAGGCTTTCTGTAAAAATTCTTCAAACTCATTTGACTGGTTTGTAGAGAAGACTACCACACCTTCTTTTTGTTTACTGATCACTTAGTCTGTGTACTGCATGTTAATGCTAAAAACATTAAGCTACAGAAATCATCTGGTGTTCTGCAGAGATACTGAATTTTCCCAGTAAATGTAGCTTTCTAGTCTTTCACATTGTCATTACACTGAAGTATATCACAATCAATGCACGTACTCTTAAAATACACAAATTACAGGAATGAAAGGGAACAGGGAATTCTGTAATTCAAGCACTGGTTTTCATTTTTCATCAGCTCTGGTGGTGGTACACAATAGGAAGTTAGCCTGTACTGATTGCTAACACAGATCACTTTTCTGTTTTCTTCACTTGATTGCTGCAAGTTTAACAAAGTATATGGCTCTTCTCCCTTCCTGCTTGGGTAAGATGTACATGATAATACCTCAGTTAATTCCTGCTCTCCTGTTGCATGTATGCTTTCTAATTTTACCACTGTGTGTCCTTCTAATTTTTTTCTAAAAAATTTGCAATCAGTGTAGAGGATTTGGTTTTGGGTTCTGAATATTTTCAGAATATTTATATTCTCAAATATTTATGTTTTCAAAAGCTCTGAAGTAAATTTAGTACTTCAAGAGCAACTGCTTGTGTGCTTTTGCTTTCATGCTTCGAGGTTTTAAGAAAGAGTTTGCTGTGATGCTTTCTTTAAGCTACCTATTTTTGTTTTATAAATAAAACAGTAAATAGGTTGTATTAGAATTCTTTCTATAAAACTTCTTGTGCTTAACTAACGCTTCCTGTCTTGCTGCAGTTTGACATGTCTAACTTTTGCTTCTATCCCATTTCACCCATCTTGCAGGAACCAGGAGGGGTTGGGATCCATAGTTCATGATCGAAAATCTCAGACATTGCCTGTTTCCCGTAACAGAACAGGAATGATGCATGCCAGATTGCAGCAGCTGAGCAGCCTGGATAACTCTCTCACTTTTAACCACAGTAAGTCTCATGACATGATAACATTCATCATCCTCAACCAGTACCACAACACCAGAGACAGGTCCTAGGGCCACACCAGTGCGTTTCAATGACTTTTATTGTTCTAGGTCAAACGTATAGCTGGAATCAGTCGATGGTCTGTTCCCTGCTTTATAACACAACAATCAATGCTGGCTGATGCCATAACATGGAGCATGGTTAACTAAGGCATATTTTAAAATTGTATTTTATTTTTTTAATTACATGTATTTCAGCTGTATGCTGCACACAGTTACAAAATTTACTTTTTTTTTCAATTTGCTTTATTAAGCTTCATTTTTCCCCTCATTTGATCTTATAAATGATTAGTCTAAAAGTAAAAATATGTACTCGGACCATATCTCCATGTTTTGACATCCCCTAAGGAGAAGTAAGTTTCTTAGAATTTCTACAGAGATTGTGAAGTCCATGATTTGGTTTGACTGGAAGTGAAAAGACGTCCAATAATGAAGTGATTTTTCTGTTTTCAGTGTGAGAAAGATATCAAGTATTCTTGGAATTTCTGTAGACAATGGTAAGATTTAATCAGGTTGAAGTCAGCTTGTATAAGACTGCTGTATTGAAAACTAAATCTGCTTGTGGCCTATCTTTTTAAACATGCTGCTTTTAAATTGCAAAATATACTGTATGTAAAGTATTCTGAAACACGATTTTTCAATTTTCAACTTCAAAAAACAATGAAACTGGTTGACTAATCCAGTAAAATACAACACTGGTACTGAAAACAATTGTGTGCAGAAAACAATTATTTGAGTTAACTGTATGTTCATTGTGTTCATCCTTCTATTTCCCAAAGCATATCTAACTGTCCCTTAAAATCTTTTAGCTTGTTATCTCTAATATAAAGCAACAGATAGCCTAATTGTACAAGACTTAACACATATAGTGGAAAACTGAAAGAAAAAAAAAAATCCACCAAACCCCATTGTTTATAAATGCAGTCTCATACCTGTTCAAATATAAGAAATGCAATTCTTTGATTGTAAAAATGTCAAAAAACTATATAGCTGTGCAAATTACATTTTGTTTTTCTTGTAACCAGTCTGCTACTGCTGTATCATGATAATTTTGGGGTGTTTTTTGATACACGAAAGAGCTTTTACACTATCTGACTGCATTCAATAAGGTAAAACGCGTTGTAGACAGAGACTGATTTAAAAAAAAAAAAAAAAATCTAGGAAATAACTAACATGGCCATTTCTGGACCTTCTGCAAAGAGATTTCCTACTTCCAGAACTTGGCAAATTGTACCGATTTTTAGGAAACAGTGAGCTGAAAGATTTTAATAAATGCCTGCTTATGTAAAAAGAAACTTTCTGTTCTTTTCCATCTGAAGGAAACTATGAAGGAAGGTGTCTCATTCAGATAACTTTGCATAAACTGGTAATAGGGGTTTTTTTTCTCTAAATGTTGGACATTTATTCAATATCAGGATATTACACCTTGTCTTGCCCAAGGTTTTACAAGATGAAAATATGTTGCTGTAAAAGCCAGATCAAATGTGAAATTGATTTTTCTATCTTTGGTCTTGTTGTCTAACTTTTAGTTTTGTTTAGTTGTCAGTCTGCCTGTATCGTATATCCGAAGTATTTTTCAGAACTTGAATAAATCTTGTAGGTATCCTGTATGGGATGTATCTGGTAGAAATAGTTGCTTTACTTGTGTTTCTAAAATCATGATTCTTTGGCAAGATAGTTGCCTATAAAAGTAAATTATAAACTGAATTTCTCCCTTTCTAAGCATTTAAGCAAGGAATAGAACCAAAGGAAAGGTGTAAGGGATATTTCACATCTCTGAGGAATTTCAGTGTAGTTTTGTGCTTAATTATGAAAGAAATTAGGCCCTTTGTTCAAATCTCTAAAGCATCTCAATACAAACTACAAGAATATAGATTTATGTGTGTATGGGCTGGAGGAGGGAAGGACACTCAGTAGAAAATGACATGCAAATGTACTGAAATACAAGATATATGCCCTGATCTGTAATAGCAGTATATGATCATTGTCAAGCTTGATTGTCATTAGAGTTTATCCCATTTTCAGTGTTCTTCGATGATTTTAAATCCAGTTACTTTGCAGTAGTGTGAATGTATGGGTGCATGTTCATGTGTGTGTCCAGGTAAATGTCCATATTATATGTGGTAATTGTAGTTCCATAGTTTCTTATTAAGTTACTTGTGAAAAATAGAATCCAGTACATTAGCTGTACCTAAAGAATACAATTAGCAATAATAGCAAACTGAAAGAGGGACCTTTTTTAGCACGTATATGGAAAAAGCACTGCTAAATCAGTCTTTTAACTCAATCCTATTAAGTATTCCTTTAAGTTTGCATCCTGCCCAAAACTTCTGTCTCTAGTAACAATGCAGAGTAATCAATCAGTGACCTATTTATTTGTTCTAAATGATTTATGTGAAGAACAAAATTTGAACAGTTTGGAATCCTGTCCCTTGACTATAGTTTTTACTCAGTATTTATAATAAACCTTGCGCCTTTCTTCGTATCTGGAAGAGCAAACAAATTATTTCTTTAAAGAATATTTCCCCTGTCCTCAATGCAGTTCCCAAAATAGTTGTCATCTCTTGGTATCTTCAACATTACCTTAGGCTAATTAAGGATTTCTGGTCACCCAAAGGTGATTACTATGAAAATAGATTTTTCTTTGAATTTCTTTAAGAAAAAGAACAGTTCTACTAAAAGAAAAATACTTGGCAAATGGCTGTTGTGTTAAAACTTTCTTACAAGTGCCAGTTGTTACTTTCTGTCATTACAGAGGTGTAGGATGTAGCTGGATTGAAACCGCAAAGAAAACACATGAGAGGAGAAAGAGGTGGAGGCAGAGAGAATGCAAAAAATGATAGGGAAGAGATGTATACTTCCTAACAGAAAGAAGGTATAAATCCAAAGAAACTGGTGGTTATAGGTATGCGTGTGTAGTTCAGCCAGGGAAGCAAGAAAGCGCAGACAGAAGTGGCCAGGTGACATTATAAAAGGGTATGTCAATTCTTCTGTTCTTTTCTTGGTTTCAACAAGTTTGTCATGCTTACCATTGATATAGTGATACTAAGCTGACTGTAAATCTAACATATAAACATGATCCAGACCAAATTTTTATAAAGCAACCAGGGCATGTTTGTCTATCTGGTTCTTCAAGGTCAATGTTAGGGAACATAAACAGCATATTATTACCACTGATGAAGCAGGATATATTTTGAAAATTATTCAAATACAGTATGGAGCTGGAAGTGATAAAATATTTTGATTAAATATGGAGTTATTGCATGTTATTGCTACAAAACAGAATTAATTACTTGGGTCTTTAGCTGCATGTAAGTACCTGATTGTATTCCTTCAACTCTGTGTTTTGTATTTCACTTTGAGATCATTATAACATCTCTAAATTACCAATACATGTTTTCAGCTGTCACTCCATCCTAATGCAGTACTTATTTTAAGGATATATATGTGTATGCATATAACTGTGTACATTTATATACATACACGTGTGTATACATACATATGCATATATATAAAACATGAGACATTTATTGTTTTAACTGCTATTTACTGCTTCCATTGTTGACATTTGTACTTAATTTGCACAAGATCATAAAAATATATTATGTTAGAATAATTATATGCAGATATTTGAAAAATATTTAAATGCATATGAATTCTTTTTCTGTATTGAATACTAACTTCTGTCAGGCTTTTTACTTGTTAATCTTTTCCTCGTTCAGCAAGTCTTTTGGAAACATTTAAAGAGTATATCCAGCACTTAACCTTCATTTGAAATTTCTGTAGGCTATGGCCACTCAGATGCAGATGTTCTTCACCAGTCTTTACTTGAAGCAAATACTGCCACTGAAGTTTGCCTTACAATTCTGGATACTCTATCATTATTCACAATGGCTTTTAAGGTTTGTTCTTGGCTTGGTGTTGACATCTCTCATAATTATCGTTCAGAAAAAGATTTTTTAAAATATTTTTAGAATTATATTTATGTTTTATAGTTTAGTAATATAGCATTGTCTTTTTAGCATTTCTAGCATTGTATTTCACTATTGTGTCATGTAAAAGCTGATAACATCTTGCAGCAAAATGCTTTGGCTTCAGTTACACATTGCACACAGGCTCCTTATTGATCAGCAGTAATCTGTGAGAAAAGCTCCTTCCTCATCCTAACTTGCTAAAAATATTTCTAGAAACTTTAGTGTCTTCCTAATGTTAGTGATAAAACTGTCTTTTAAAGGCCATGTGGGGTGAAAGATCTGTTGTATGACAAAACCATAATTCGTAATTGGACACTGTCAGACTTATATATTGAACCTAGCTTCTTCTTCTATTAAGTCACTCATTAATTAACAGTAATTTCTGTGTGTTCCTTTTCTGTAACTTTATTTCAATTTGTCCACTTACAAGACTTCTTTTTGGTTGTATAAGTTACTATAGCTCTCCTGTGGAATCTTTTTATAGCATGCCCACTTGCATACTCCTCCTGTCCATTTTTTTGAGCTTTTACAAACATTAAAGGTAAAGCTATAAAACAGAGAGATTATAGCTCTATCTTGTTTCTCCCCTAATTAGAGCAGTGAAACTCGTTGTATCCAAATCCTTGCTTGAAGATTTAAATGTAGTGTCTTATCTTTAATCTAGTTATGAAAATATGAGCTTATTTATAATGAGATTCCTTTTATTAGTAATTTAATTAGATAGAGTTTAGAACCAGTTCTGTCCACAGGCTTCATGACAGACAGAATTGAAAATGAAGATACCTAATTTTAAAGATTTGAAGAAGAATGAACAGTAACCTTTTAGTTATCAGCTGCCCATCACACTTGAATGACAGTTCTTCAAGGTTATGTGTATGTAGTATGTTGAGAAAGTAAGTACAAGTATACCAAAATAGTCTACAAGATCCAAACAAAACAGAAGAATCAGGAGCTTCTATTCAACCAACCGCACTAAAATTCATAAAATCATAGAACCATAGGATGGTTTGGGTTGGAAGAGACCTGGAAAGGTCATCTAGCCCAACCACCCTGCAATGAGCAGGGACATCTTCAACTACATCAAGTTGCTCAGAGCCTCTACAACCTGACCTTGAAAACTTCCAATGATGGGGCATCCACAACTTCCTTGGGCAACCTATGCCAGTGTCTCACTGCCCTCATTGTAAAAAAATTCCTCCTTATGTCCAATCTGAACCTACCGTTTCTCACTTTAAATTTGTTGCCCCTTGTCCTGTCACTGTAGGCCTTGGTAAAAAGTCTCTCTCCACCTGTCGTGTAAGCACTCTTTATATATTGAAAGGCTGCAATAAGGCCTTCCCAAAGCCTTCTGTTCTCCAGGCCGAACAACTCCAGCTCTCTCAGCCTGTCCTCATAGGAGATGTGTTCCAGCCCTCTGATAATTTTTGTAACTCTCCTGTGGACCTACTCTAACATGTCCATGTCTTTTCCTGTGCTGGGGGCCACAGAGGTAGATGCAGTATGCCAGGTGGTGTCTCTTGAGAGCTGAGTAGAAGGAAGAGAATCACCTCACTCGACCTGGTGGCCATGCTTCTTATTGTCCAGTCTAGGATACAATTAGCTTTCTGGGCTGCAAGCACACATTGCTGGCTCATGTCCAATTTTTCAACCACCAGTATCCCCAAGTCCTTGGCAGGATTGCTTTCAATCCATTCATCCCCCAGTCTATATTGATACTGGACATTGCCCCAACCCAGGTGCAGGACCTTGTACTTGGCCTTGTTGAACTTCATGACGTTCACATGGGCCCACATCTCAAGCCTGTCAAGGTCCCTCTGGATGGCATGCTACAAGGAGGCCTCTAGCAAATCTGCATCACTCAGCTTGGTGTCATCGGCAAGCTTGCTGAGGCTCACTATGTCATTGATGAAGACATTAAACACTACTGGTCCCAGTACAGGCCCCTGAGGGACACCACTCATTACTGGTTTCCACTTGGACGTTGAGCCACTGAGAGTAACTTTCGATGCAGCTATCAAGCCAATTCCTTATCCTTCCAACAGTCCATCCATCAAACCCACATGTTTCCAATTTAGTGGCAAGAATGTTTTCAGGGACCGTGTTAAAGGCCTCACAGAAGTCCAGATAGATGACATCGGTAGCTCTTCCCTTGTCCACTGAGGCAGTGACTTCAACATAGAAGGCCACTAGATTAGTAATACCAATCTGCTTCTTTTGGGAATAATTGGCATATTATATAGAGGGCCAGCTAACTTTTTTTCCTCAAGATCATCTTTCTCTAGTGGGGATCCAGATCTCTTGTTAGCTATTACAGCAGGGAAATCACAAGTTATGTCAGCTTCTTGGTAGAATTTGAACTGATCCTGTGTGAATTCCTACTGCTGTAGGTGGTTTAGTGAACTACCTACCTCTGATGTTGGGACATCTGAAGAAAGGACATTATATCAGATTCCTCACAAGGATAGGGGTTTGTAAGGCAAAGTTTCATTATTTTGCTATAAATCTGGTAGTAACCCTTACTATCTTTTAGAACTTAGTTAGCTGTTTAGGTTTGGGTCATCTACAGAGATCCGTATACTGTTCTGAGGCATAAAACTTTTTCCTATGACCAAATAGACTGACTTTCTTGTATACAACCATTTATGTCTAGCTTCCTCAAAAATGGCCTGCCTGTGGCTTCACTGCATAGCATTTGGAGATCTTTGGTCTCCTGCAAGCGTCTATATCTATTCATCCACAAAGCTTGCAGACCACACTGAGTTCTTCTGGTCTGCAAGTCACATTATCAGAATGGCTTTTAATGTAGGACTGCCTCCTTCAATTTTTTAATATTGAGGAACGCGCAAAATGCCATGGGGTATGCTGAAATTCTTTAGCCTGAAGAATTTCTTCTAGGTCTCTATGAATAGAAAAGGAAGCATCTGTAGTTAGACACCTCTTCCATGTTTGAGAGAGCTTAATGTATGCTACAAGAGCCCAGATCTATACTGGGCCTCAAAAATAGTTTTAAAAAAATTCTTAAACTAGATTCTTTGAGTTTATATTACCTTAAAACTTACTTGAGATAGTAATGGAACTGCCTTGCAGCATACTGTTTGAATGCCTGTATACAGTAATGACAAGGAGGAGTGGAGTGCAGAGCGGAGTTGCAGAAGGTGCAAGACCTAGCAGAATCGTGTTGAAGGGCCTGTGGAGTCAGAGGGAGCAATACTTGACGTGGTCCTCTCAGTTCTGGACTCCCTGGACTGGACTGAGCAGTCCTTGAATTGATTAACCTATTCTGGTGTTTTTAAGAGGAGAGACCTCGTCGTTTCATCCTGGAGTCCCATAGGAACCTAGTGTATATGCTCAGTGAACAAAGGGAGAAAACAGGTCCCTACAGCAGCAACACAGAACCAATATGAACTGTTAAAAGTAGATGCACAGCCAGTACCTGTGCTATAGAAACTTGAGGAGACCAGATTTAAAAAAAAGTTTGGGTGGAAGGCAGCTGTTGGTGATACAGAAATCAGGAGTAACCCTGTGTAATTGCATGCCTCAGAACAAGCTTTTGAATATTGATGCAGGTAAAACTCTGAGAAGTAACCAATATCTTTGTCCTTAAGAGCTGTTTCAGTTCTAGGACAGTAACGAAAGATGGTGAGCGGGTGGGGCTTTGGTTTGGGGGGAGGTTTTTTTGAGACCATTGTAGAAGGAGGTACTGCTATGAGAAAATTCCAGTGTCTGAGCTGCTAAAGTGTAACCAAAGTGTGTTAATACTTTGAGTGTGCCTCTCAAAGAACTATTAATAGTAATTGATTTAACTAACAGCTGTTGAAAACAATCATGTTCTAGAATTCTATTCAGAAGCCAACACTTTATAAGCAAGATTAATGAAGTGTTAGAAATATCTAATTAAAATTCAGATATATTTGTATTATTAAATGTCTTGGTAATACTATCCAGATTATTTTTTGTTATTTCCTGCTTGTGGATGATCTGTGTATGTCCTTAGAATAGTATAAATGTATCACTGTATGAAACTCCTAAATTCTCACTATCATTTTAAAGACTCAACTACTGACTGATCATGGGCATAATCCGCTGATGAAGAAAGTATTTGATGTATACCTCTGCTTCCTTCAAAAGAATCAGTCTGAAACAGCATTGAAAAATGTCTTCATTGCTTTAAGGGCACTTATTTTTAAGGTAAGAAGTTTAAAAATAATTAATCTTAAAGTACCTGTCCAGTTCTTTAGTTAACAACATACTTTGAAAAATTTAAGAACTGAAATCCCAAATTAAAATTGATGAATAAAGACTGATCTAATCCCAACAGTGTGTAATACTTGTCCTTTGAATTGCTGTAAAAATCATTTTGTGTCATGAACTACTATAACAGTCTATTTTTTCCACGGTTTGGAATTATTAATGTATTCGTATTTTTCTTGACATGCTTATTTTATCAAGAGCTGAAGCTAGTTTTAATTAATAACTTCTTTCTTTTCTACTTTTTCTTCAGTTTCCTTCTACATTTTATGAAGGTAGAGCTGATATGTGTTCTGCACTGTGCTATGAAATTCTGAAGTATTGTAATTCCAAACTGAGTTCAATTCGGACTGAAGCTTCACAGTTACTGTACTTCTTAATGAGAAATAATTTTGATTACACAGGGAAGAAGTCTTTTGTTAGGACACATCTGCAAGTTAGTATACTTTCTTTTTTGTTTTTTAAATACTGTATTTGTAGATGCACAGTTGCATACCAATGTGCCAAGCCCTGTCAGATGAAGATGTAGAAGAAATTATATTGGGTTTGAGCAAGGCTGGTACTGTATTCTAAGAGTAAGAAGATGGCAGTAAAAGTATGTTTAGTACAAGGAAATACTTAGAAACAATTGTATGGCCCTATGTTTTGTAGGAAATAATTTTTGTCTGTAACAAATGTTCTCTTTTATAGATGTTATTTTGATTGTTAAATGGCATACCCTGTTGCGTCCAAAGGAGAAAAAAATGCAGCTACCAGCATGTAAAAGTCTCAAATAAAACAAATACATAGAAAATTGTGTGTTCTGACAAAGCTGGGAACAATAGTTTACTGCTACTGTGACCTCTGGCTAATTCACCTAGCAGTCAGTCTTTAGAGCAGAGGATGTGTGGGCATTAAATTTACACAATCCTGGTTTTTCTTGCCTGTGTTATTGTACAAGTAACTTAAGGAAAATTATGTTTGATTTTTTTTTTTTTTTTTTACGGGAATAATCTTTCAATTAAAAAGAGCAAAACTTTCTTTGTAATTGCTTCATAGGTACATCTCAAGTGTATTTAATGAAATATGCACTAACAAGACATTTGTTTCTGTCAAGGTTATTATTTCAGTAAGCCAGTTAATTGCCGATGTTGTTGGAATTGGAGGAACCAGATTTCAGCAGTCTCTTTCCATTATCAATAATTGTGCCAATAACGACAGAATTATAAAGGTCTGTTCTTATTCTTCTTTCCATACTGTAGAAGAATACTTGAAAACTCTTTCATAGCAACTTTTGCAATTATGTTTCACTTTTTTATTATGTAAAGAATAGAAAAAGATAGTAGTTAACCTAACTTTTCCATGTTTTAGCACACTACATTCCCTTCTGATGTTAAGGATTTAACAAAACGGATTCGTACAGTACTGATGGCTACAGCTCAGATGAAGGAGCATGAGAATGATCCAGAAATGCTAGTAGACCTCCAGTACAGTTTGGCAAAGTCTTATGCTAGTACACCTGAACTAAGGAAGACTTGGTTAGACAGCATGGCAAGGATCCATGTTAAAAATGGAGATCTTTCAGAGGTAAAACTAGTTTTAGCTTTGTTATAAACTTAAGCTTCTCTTTCTTGAAATGGCATGTACTGTATGTAGTTGTTAGTGTGTAATATAATAAGCAGTTTTAATAAATTTCAAATTGTTAGTAGATTAGTTTCAGTGGCTGGTAAAGTTTTTTGTGCTACCTAAGTATATCTGTAAGTAACTTCTGAATTCTAATGTAAGGTATATGTTTAACTACTGTACCTGACATACTACTAAGCCAGGAATGCTTAATGCAAACCATGGAAGACACAGACCACCTACCTAAAAATATCTTCATTATCAGTTCCTAAAACACTTAAAGGCACTCCTTGAATTCCTGTCCAGTTGCCTTTACAGAATTAGCTTGATTCTATTCCAGACTGCTTATTAAAAAACTCCTAATGTTCTTAAAGTGGACAAATGGCAATTTTTTTCTTTGGAAAAAGAAAGCTATATGATTTCACCATGCTGTTAACATAGTTAATTTTAGCAAAAGGGAGAGTTGGGAGTGGGAATTTTTGTATGTCTTGATGTAAGTATTTTTTCAGCATACAGAATAAATTTTGTCTCTTCCTGGAAGTTTATTCCATCTGAAGGTAAAATCAAATTGCATCACTTCATTGAATTTCAATAAGTATTTCTGTTAAACTTTGAATCATGTAAGTAAGTAAATATCTTCAAGAAATAGTAGCTCCTATCTTACTTATTCATGTCCTAGTACTAGAATTTTCTTTTTTCTGTATGGTAGCAATGCAGAAGGCATATACAACGCCCTGTTGGTAGCTTGTATTTTGAACAACTTCAGCTTTCTTAGAAGACAAGCTCTTGTAGTCCTTTTCAGGTCTGTTTTAAATTTTTTTATTAAAAACTTGGAATCTTTGACTATACAGCTAGATGAGGACCTCTGTAAATCACCAAGCCCAACCCAATACAAAGTATGAATTACAGAGAATTTGTCAGATACTTGCCTTTTTGCTTCAACTTCAGTATCTGAGATTCTGCAGCCTCCATATGTGAACTGTTCAATTGCAAATTACAGTTAGAATTAACACTTTGCTGTAAGCGTAAACCTTTTTAGTAAAAGAAGAATCTTGAATCTTTTTTTGTCCTTTCTGTGGAGAAAAGTGATCAGTGTCAACTTCATAAAACATCTCAAATATTTGAAGACTACTCTGTCCCTCTTCTTTTTGTTCTGTGTTCCGACTACACCAACCAAATTCCTTCAAATTCCATTCATAGGTCAGATCTTTCCTCTTGTGCTGCTTTCAAATGGTCTGTCACCAGTTTTTATTACATTTTTCTTGCTATGGAGCCAAAAGGCAGACAAAACGGCTTCTCAAGAAGAACCATCAAATGTTGAGTAGAATGATTAATAGTTCTTTGTTTTGCATGATACTTAAAATACATCCCAAAAAGATATTTGTCTGTCTATTACAGCATGGCATTCTTACCTTGTAATTTGTGATCCATTGTCACTCTCAGATTGCTGTCCATGCTACTCAATGCTCTGGTGAAAAAGATGTGTTCTTGCACAGTTACTGTTTTGCATAAATGAGGTGGAGAATTCTTACCAGTCATGAGGCATCTCCTGCAAAGCAGCAAAAAGGAAAACCGAAGAAATTAGCTCAGGCTCTTTTTATATACCTTCTTTTCAGTAGTTCCATTATACCTGTTACAAGATTGTTACTATTTCTCTTTTAGGCAGCAATGTGCTATGTCCATGTAGCAGCACTGGTTGCAGAATATCTCACACGAAAAGGTATCATTTTGAAATCTTACTTTAATGTTTATAATTTTTCATTCTAGTTTAGGAAAAGCAGTAGTTTCCCCGAGGAAGTTGCAGGCTTTTCAGTGTTCACTAAGGAAAAAATTCTGACCTAGCCGGATGGCATACTCACATATTTAAGAGCATACTCGTATATCTAAGAGACAGCATTTCAGATGGAGGTAAAGTAAAATTTTGGGGAAGGTAAAAGTTTTAATTTTACACGAGAGCTGCTAATAGCTGAAACAAGACCCCTTCTAAAGCAAACTTATCAGTGAATATTCTCCTTCAACAAGTAGTCCCTCACTGCATAGAGGGAAATCTGGCATTGCCAGAGAAGTCACAATAAATTCCTACAAATTTTCAGATGCTGAGGCAGTGGTAATAGTGCTCAGAATGCTTCACCTGTCTTGGTGTTCTGTGCTAGCAGCTGTCTACCCCCTTGAGATAGGGTAGAAAACTATCTTTCATCTATCGGATCAGAGGATTTCTTAGGGATTAGAGAAAATAGAAGATTATATGGCCTTTATTAAGAAAAATAGATCTCTAGAAGAAAACTCCAGAAATCCCTTCAAAACTAATTATGATGTTGAGCTAGTGGTTTGGTTTTTTTTCTTTGTAGGCAGACAAATTCATGTTTGCAAGCCTTTTAGCTTTGCCGTTGCGTGACAGTTCAAAATGAAGCAAAGTCATGGGGCTACAAGGTGCCTTTTCTCTGTTCCTTTTGTGCCTCTTGCCAGATAACTTGAGTAGATATAGGCTATCCCCTCTGCCCCAGTGGTTTCAGAAGCTTCTCTGAGATCAACTCTGAAACTAAGTTGCTTGTCAAAGTTGCTGTGTCCTCTTGCAAGCCTGATAACAACGAGGTTATAACTAGTGATAATCTGTATTAATTTGGGATTCCTTTGGGTGATCTGCTATTTTTCTCCACTGTCCTATAAAAGTTATTTCCTGTCAGTAATATAGAGGGTCAGACTTCCACCAGTGGTATTTCCAGGAGCAAAACAAAACCATGCATTTGAGGCAATCATTCAATAAAACCTCTGGTGGTTAGAATCCCATGTGAGCAGAAAGAATCTTTGTAGGAATGAGCTGTGAAATAAATATGTGTGAGTCCTTGTGCTTCTATAGTATTTACTGATTGCTCTTGATGCGTTAATTAATACAGTTACTGGCCAAAAATCCTAATTTCTTAATTCAGCAATCTGATATAATAAAAAAGAACTAAACAGAATGGGTAAAGGAGGTAGGTTTCGTATTAGAACATTCTAAATCCCATTTTTGCTCAATATTTATTTCAGTAAAGGAAATTAGATTGCTGCTGTTTTTTTCTTGCTTGTAGACTGACTTGCTGTATCTACAGCTGAATAATCTGTATTGCCATCCTCTGATCATTTTTTATGGTTGATACAAGTCCATTCATACTGTTAAGATTGGGGCCGCTGATGTGGCCAGGGCCTCTTTGTGTCCACAGTTCCAGCATGACTTCACACCAGTTTAATTAAATACTGTAAAAGTTACCTTGGTTACGTTACACTTGGTGTGGGATAGATTAGACATAGGTTTAAGGTAAAATAGGAAGATTCAGACACTACTTATTTTGGTGGGTAGGAGTCCAGGTAATAAATTGTGGTTTTTTAAAATCTATTTATACTTAAACAGTAATGTGAGCTCTAGTATTTTAACCATGCAGTTGGGAGGCTGGATTTTTTTTAATTGATTTGTTGGCAAGTATGTTTAAATATGGCTTCTGCCTTATCCAGCATCACAAAAAGGCCTAATGTTATCCTGTTGGAGAAAAGTAAATTTGTCTATTTTTCTTTTTCAATCATAGGGATGTTTAGGCAAGGTTGTACTGCTTTCAGAGTAATCACACCTAATATAGATGAAGAGGCTTCAATGATGGAGGATGTCGGAATGCAAGATGTTCACTTCAATGAAGTAAGTAAACATAAGGGTGTCAGAATTGATGCACGTTGAAATGCTGATTGTTTTCCAAGTTTTGCATTTCAACCCTGAGGCTGACTGCTATGACATATATTATAATTGTTTTCTTAGCCACTATTCTTATCCTGAAACAGAAATAAAAAATTCCGTGAGCTGTCCCAGCTTTAGAGAATTTACTATATGCATATGTTTTAAATAAAACACTAGCACATCAACACAACACCAGTATTGGAATACAAATAAGGAAAATGTGCTTTTAAGTTAGTTGATGGGATGAACACTAGTGTGGCTTGCTTGTTAGACTTAACATGATCTGTGTGTTTTTAAACTGATTTAGATTGTTACTACACCAGCAATTGTGAAAATGTGTTCACTGTTCTTTGCTGGTTTACAGAGTTTCCCTAAACAAATACACCATAACAATGAAAGTGGTTTTATCGATGCCAGTCTTGCATAAATATTTTTTTTCTGGCTTAAGTTTACTGCTTGTGTCTTTGCTGATCCATCTGTGCTGGCTGTATGGTAAATTTTACTATTAAGAAACCTTTATGAAAAGATTGTGAATAATCTTGCTCACAAAGAGCTACGTCTACACTATGTATTTGCCAGGTGGGAAAGGCAGGGACAGACCACTGCTTGCCGTAGCTGTGTTGGAAATATCCCTGATGTGTAAGCATAATTGTACAAGAAAATGTTTTTCTTTTGTGATTGTGTTTGTGTGTGGTAAAAGTGTATGACAAAATTATTTGACTGTCCAAATTGAGTCTCTACTAGCACATTTAGGAGGAACAGATGAAAGATTTAGTGGTTTAAGTCTGGGTTTAAAGCTAGGGTACCTGTGTTTTACTCCCAAGTTCTGGTACTGCTTTGCTCTATAGTTTTAAGACAAAAATTCTTGACTTGCCTTTTTACGGGAAGGCAGGAGTTGGAATTACTTGAAATGAGAAATATAGTGCTTTTCAGTTCCAAAGACACCCAACAGCAGATGGCTTTATTTATTTATTTATTTATGTGCTATAGTCTTTAAAGGATTCTTGTGATCCAGCATGGAATTTAGCATGTGACTTAAAGCAATATGTAAGCTGCTTTAAGAAAGTCAGGAGTTGGGTTTCTAGTGACTACTATTAATGGAAACTTGTTAGAAACTCTTGTAAGTGTCTACCTGACGAACCATTTGTCAGAGCTGATTTTTTTTTAATTGGAATGTCTTCATTCTGTTTCTGATTAGTCACTCTCTACAAAAAGAATATACTACTTTTTCTGGGTCATTGAACCCTGCCCAAATTTATTTCCATCTCTCAGTATTTCCATGGAATGAAAGTAAGCCAAGAGTGAAATCAGAAGCCTGTGGAGCTTGCAAAGGGATCAAACCTTGCCAAGTTTAATTTTTCTCTGCATGCAACCGTTTATAAACTTAACCATGTGGAAGTCTAACTAATTAAATATTGAAAAATGTTACTATTTTTCAGATAACATTTTATAGTTCACCCCAGGAAGAATAATAATAAGAGAGAACTGGGTTTTGATAGACTAAAAATCATGGATAAATTAAGATGACTAGTATTTTACAGAAGTGCTTCAAAACAGGTAGTCTGGTTGCTTTAAGAACAGGAACATGTTAATATATGGAGTGTTGATTCAATATGTTCTTATGTAAGCAAAACTGTATTAGTCTAAGAAAAAAGTTCTCCAGTTTATATAGTCTTCCCAATTAAGTGAAATTCATCTTAAGTCTCCATGTAGTTTCTAATTTTAAAAGTGAATTTTTCTTTTAATTCTCAATTTAATTCTCATATTAGAAGAATTCTTTCCGAGGCCAGGGTTAGCCTGACTCATTTCCTAAACTAGCTGGTTGAAAAAACCTAAAATTTTATTGTTTGTTTGTTTGTTTGTTTTTAATGAAGTTATTGTGTGCATTTCATTAGAACAGTTGTTTACCCAAACAGCTTATTCAGCAGCACAAGTCAAATTCTCCTTGCAGAACTAAAATCTTCTGGGTGTCAAAAATTGGAAGGCAAAAGCCTGGAACGTGATATCCTCTCCGTGTTAGACTTTGCTGTAAGCAGTCCATCAGTGAGAGATCTGAGCTGTGGCTAACAGGCCTGTGGCAGGTGCCAGATTCCATGCCGATTAAGGCTGGAAACAATTTAATTCAGATTTGTTGTTTTTTTCCAAAATAAATTCTGCCAGAATACAGCTCCCCCACAGACACTAAGTCAATCCCTACCTTCCTGTTTGTTTTTTCTGGTCTCTTGTTAGCTATGACTTTCCATGAGAGGAATTACTCTAATTTGAGGATTGGTAAATGAAAGAGCTTCACAGCTTAGATGGTATATAGCTGTTGTAAGTGATCAGCATGCACTGTAATTCAGTATATTAAAGCACTTTATGAAAAACTGAAATAAGTACTTACCCAAACATACAAGATATTTCAAGTGTGGTGATGAAGGCTGGTATTCTTCAGGGGTACTCAGGCTGATATTGTGTAACACCTTCATTAGCAATCTAGGTCATGGAATACATTGTATCTTCGAGTTTGTGGATGAAACTAAATGGAGTAGGAGTGAATGATATGCTGGGGGCAGGCTGCCATTTAGAGGGACCTCAAACAGAAGGAACACAAAAGCCTCTCAAAGTTCTACAAAGACAAGTGCCAAGTCTTGCATCTGCAAAAAAATTACCTGATGTCTTAGTACGGGCTGGAGAATGGCTGGGCAGCAGCTCTGCAGAAAGACCTGGGAGTTCTGGTGGACAAGAGGTTGAATGGGAATCAGCAGTGTAGCCTTGTGGCAACAAAGGCCAACTGCGTGCTGGGTTGTATTAGAAAGAGCATAGAGTCAAGAAGTGGAGGGATGTGGGTTTTCCCCCTCCTACTTGGCATTCATGGTTCCCCATCAGTAATCTTGAGTCCAGTGCTGCCCCCCCAAAGTCAAGGTAAACATCAAAAACTGGAAGAAGTCCAGATACCAATTCTTCCGAGGAGGTGCACAATAAAAGAGTAAGAGACCGTTCTCAAAGGTTACAAGGAGAACTCTGAATATCTGGAAAAAACCTCTTCCCTTATGGGATGGATAAACACAGAAACAGGTGGCCCAGAAACGTTGCGTTCTTTTCCTCCCTCCTATCAGCTCTCCCACAGGAAGCTTTTGCTGTTTATATTTTTTCCTATGTGCAAACAAAACTTTGCTGCTTTGCTGCATTGGATTTGGATGCCCTCTGGTGTCCAAGTTAAGATTCTTGTCATAAAATAGTGGACAGCCCTTGTGGTCCAGCAATGATACTGGTCTTTCAGTTCTCACCACCTGGTTGCTGAGGACAGAGATATTGGGGAGCCTGTAGAGCCCATAATGACTGGGGGAAAGGAGATGTTTTAGGGACCGTTGCAGCAAGGGTAGCATTTTTCAGTCTTGTTTTTGCTCTCAGTATTAAAGTTGGATTTCTTAATGATGTCTTTATGCTGTCTCAGTCCTCTACCAAAGGGAGGAGGGGAATAGAGTAGCACTGGATCCCTTCTAAGGATAAAAGGAGTTACTCCCAGCTTATGGCTTCATGACTATGATGCAAGAGTGGTACCAGAAGGTCTCAGGAAGTAGAAATGTCATGTCTTCTGACACCTCTCAGTCTCAGCCTTGAATTCTTGGGGAAGTTCTTGGAGCTCCAGACATGTTTGAAGAGGACTGAGATGTGTTAGGGTATGTGGATGTGTGGTTCTGTCGCACTCAGACCATGACCAAGTATATGTCAGCTTCATCACAGCTGTTCCATAATATCTGTAACATTATTTGTTATAATTTAGTTAATGGAATTAGCCAGGTAATTTTGAATTTATGAAAAATAGAGCAAAGTAGTAATGTTATCTCAGTTGTTTTAAGCTTACTGAAGTAGAAATCAAATCTGTGGAAAATGAAGTATTATGAAAAATTGAAGGAATGGACTTCATAATTATGATGTGACTCCTCTAATGCAAAATGCATGCTTTTATTTTAAGGTATAGGTAAGCATAGTTGTTATTTAATCTTAAATAACTATTTTTTTGCTACCAGATTATTAGGATCAAGCCTAGTAAAGCCAAGATGGTTTCTTGCTTCTGACTCTGTTTTGACCCTTTAGGATTTCTCAGCTTCTTTAACAGTTACATGTCTCTTCATTCTGGACCAAGTATACCAAATTCAACTGTTGTACCTTGCTAATAACTTCTGAGTATAGATTTTGGTATTATATCTTTTTGTTTTATTTTTGATGTAATTTATTTGATAGTTTCCTTCAGAACCATTGCAGTCAAGTGTTTGTATAGCTGCCTTTTTAAAATAAAGTTCTTTGTGCAAAACCAAAAAACCCCACAGAAACAACACTTTGAAAAAAACATGTTAGAAGGTAAGACAAGGTTGGGTCCTCACACAGGTGTCATTTGTAGACTTAAGAGGTCAGGAGTATCTGAAAGAAAAATGCTGTTCATGCTAACTATAAAGAGTGTGTACACTCAGACCATTCTGTTTTGTTTTGTTTCCTTTTAGCAATTTTTGATTGTCACAATAATTTAAAATGCTATGTGTAGATAATCTTGTTTTGAGGCAGGATCTCCCTTTTCACTGGGAAGAACTTTATTTTATAATTCTATAATTACTTGCTGCGCTTTTCATGAGTACCGAATTGTTTTACTTTTTCAAATGTGTATTCAAATCTAGGATGTGCTGATGGAATTGTTGGAGCAGTGTGCTGATGGGCTCTGGAAGGCAGAACGCTATGAACTCATTGCTGACATATATAAACTTATAATCCCCATTTATGAAAAACGCAGAGATTTTGAGGTACTAAATTAATCATAAGTAAATTTGAGCAAGAAACAAAATCCCAATTTTTCTAGTCTAACTGCGTGACACGTTGCATATAACAGGAGTATTACAATTGTAACTGAAATATCAGTGTTGAAATTTTTGTTTTAATTTTAAGTAATTAAAAATGTTTTTCTTTAATTTTTAGTTATTAATAGTTATTTAATCTTGCATATTGTCGTTCTCATACAAGTGCTAAACCTATTAGTACTGTTTAATAGAACAGTGTTTTTAGTTATTAACTACAAGAACATCATTCATTGTTGTTTTAAGATAATAAAGTTCTACATTATTCTTTTACACCATGGTTGTTTTCTTTTATTTTTAGAGGCTTGCTCATTTATATGACACTCTTCATCGAGCGTACAGTAAAGTAACAGAAGTTATGCATACAGGCAAGAGACTGCTGGGAACTTATTTCAGGGTAGCATTCTTTGGACAGGTGAGTATTATTTAACTTTCATTTGTCTGCTCTATGCAGTAAGAAAAAAACTGATTTTATTTTACAAGCTATACTATTTCATAATCTATATTGATAGCATGATCTAAAAAGCACAAGAAATGTTTGTAAGAAATAAACACCATCAATAATTTAGTTTAAAACATTTATCAATTCCAATACAATTCTTCCTTATTTTCCTCAGTAAATTATTTGCTTTTTTTTTTCCTTTTTCTTCTTTTATTTACTACCTTAAGGCAGCGGTAAGTTTTCTATAACGTCAGTTCTTAGCAATGTATTGATTTAATGTCTGTAGTGCTACAGTGTGGTTTGCAAGGCTGCTTCTTAGATTGGTATGCATTAATAGCCATTGCAATTCAAAAATAACATTAAGTTCCATTTAGAGAACAAATCACTCTTTTCTATGCATCGATATTGCATGCTTTGAACAAAAGTTCTGGCTGTGTATTGGACAGCTTCACATCTTCTAATATATGTCTAGAACGCATATGTATCAGTATGGTATCACGCAGTATCAAGTAATACACTTCCTACATGCATAGCCCAGTTGCTAATTGTTCAGCTGAGCATGGAGAATTGTAAAATACTCTGAGCAGTATAACTTTACATGTATTCTGTTGTCTTTTATGACTTTATAGCAATACCAGTTTACAGACAGTGAAACAGATGTTGAGGTAATTACAGTAACTGCTTACAAAGCAAGCAATGCAGTAAAAACTACTGCATTTCACCTTAGTTTGGTGTGGGTATTTTTGTCAATCTAGCCTGTGTTTATACATGATATGTTGTGCTTTTCTATTCTGTCTGTTTTGTTTATGACAAAAATATTTATTTTCTGATTTCAAACATGAACTCAGACATGGCTTGTTGTTTTAAACCAATGACCTGTTTCACTTTCCATATGTACTCTATATTGCATTTAGTTATGGTTTTAAAAAAAATGCTTTATATAATAAAAATAAAGAAGTATATGCCAATATCATACAACATAAAATTAAGATTTTTACACAAATTAGTTCACATTTTTGGGAATTATTTTGTTATTACTACATTAAGAAATTTTTCAGATTAGTTTTATGTAAACCATTGCCAAAATACTCACTTGTGAATCAGAGAGTCCTGTTGGGCAACAAGATTTCTGTTCTGGCAAGTGAAACAGTGCTGGAAGTTCACTTTTAAATAAAAGTGAAGAAAAGTTATCTCAAAGCCTTGGCACACCATAAAATTACAACAAACCTTTAAAATTTTAACTGTGTGTTCCCATTATCTCTCACTCATTCTGTGGTAGATAATTACATTTTTCTGTTTTTTATTATCTTAGGAAACCTTTTTTACTTAGATTTTAATTTCTTTTTATTTATGTTTGCTTGAATCCCGATGTTAAATGTTTATATTTTCTTTGAACCACCCACATTATGTTCATCTTAATCATTGTCCTATGTGGTTTTTTCCCCAAGATTTTTATTATTTCATTTTTTTACAGGGATTCTTTGAGGATGAAGATGGAAAGGAATATATCTATAAAGAGCCTAAACTCACGCCTCTCTCAGAAATTTCTCAAAGACTCCAGAAACTCTACTCTGACAAATTTGGATCTGAAAATGTCAAAATGATTCAGGATTCTGGCAAAGTATGATCTTTATTCTCTCTAAAAAATTCTAATACATTACTTCCACTAATCCACTTGAATTACTGTGGGATCACTTTCTGTTTTACTCATTTGGTACACAAACATATGTGTCTAAAAACTCTACTGGTTGAAGGGCATGAGAGAAATATAATCTCCTGCTAAGTTTACTTTTAAGAACAACCAGAAAGCTTTATTTCTATAGTGTTACCTCTCAAATTAATAATTGTATCTTAGAACAAACTTGGTTTGTGATCATATCCATGTTATCTTTAGCTATATTTCCTGCCAGTTCATGCAGAGTCATTCTTTGGAAGTTTTTCCTTTTTCTGCACCTCGAGAGCAGAGTCCAAACTTTCTTCTGAAGTAAGATACAAACACCTCTTCTGAGAAAAGTACCTTATGTAAATAACACTTTAATTCTGTGTCAGTTGTTCTTGTTATCATTTGCCTATGTCTCTGAGCCTGTTCAATTTTATAAATGTTTAAGCTGTAGAAAAAAAAATATTCACACAAGTCATCTGGTTAAATCTAGATTTGTCATAGGAAATGCTTTCCCATATAATTGAAGGCTCCAAAACTGGTGAACTGAAGAGGGCTACAGTATCCTGTACGCTGAGAACAGCACATACTGCACAAGATGCCTCTCTGCATTCCTTTCATTCCCTTCCTCAGACAATTTTTAACTTTTGCTTAGATCCAGACTTTATGGTGATTTTCTCTTATTATAATTTACTGTCTCTTCTGTTCCTTGATTCTCCCAGTAAGATCACAAAGTTCTGTGCTTCTCAGCCTGAAAGGGCAGCAGTGGTGAGCTTTTCAATATTGGAACTTTGAAAGGAGAGGATGACTTATGCAAGGGCTAGATTTCATGCCATGGAAGGCAAGAGATTTATATTGTAATCTCAGTTTTTCACAGCTCTTCCAGTATACTTTCCTGAATTCTTTACAGTTATTTATAATGCATGTGTTCAGCATTTGTAGGGAACATTTTCTATCAGCTGTATCAGAATGAGTCTATAAATTAGCACTTAAGTTCCAGTTCAATAATCTTGAAAACATTGCAGATTAAAAAAAAAAAAAAATTAATCAAGCAGCATGTTGCAATAAAAACAGATAACAGCAGGGAGACCTTAGCTCTGTTCTCAGTTTGCTCCAGGACTTACCCAGTGACTTCATATGTGTATTTGCATTGTTCCCCCACTTAGTTTATAGAAATGAAAGGAGGCAGGCAGAGGTAACATGAATATTTGACGTGGGACTGAAATTGTCAGCAACAACTTTTAGAAAGAACCACAGGTTTAAGGTGCCCTCTTTATCCCGTTGTTGGGGGAATTTACAATTAAAAAATCCTTGGTCCATTTAGGGACCCTATTGGGCAAAGGTTTAGGAGGCCTTATCTATTGGTACTGGAGACGAGTTGCTGCTTTTACCAAATTAAAGATCTGCCAGTCCATGAGGCTTTTACTCATCCAGTTCTAGAAACAAAACAAACTGAATAGTGAAGCCTTCAATTTGTCCTGCTCCCACCAGTATATTCTTTGGGACCCTCGTAGAGTGTCAGAGTTGAGACAGATAGATTGGGAGGAGTGAAGGTGATATCTGAACTATTTACAATGTAGGGTTTTATTTTTAATTATTAACTCCTTTTATCACTAGCAATTTTTGGTCTCCAATCTACTGTTGTATCAGCTGTCACGGAGGACAAGTGTTTGTTTCTGGTTTTCTGTATCTGTGCCTTCCAGCGTTCATCATGGCTATAACTCTGTATTATATTTTTGTTTGCAGTTCTGCATATAGCAATTATCAGTAATGAGTGTTTAACAACAAACAAACAAACAAAACAACACAAACCCCACAACATGTTGTAATACATCTAGCTAAGTTGTCTCCTTAATATTTAAAAACCGAATGCAGAGAGGCCCTGTGAGAGCGTTAGTTTCCCATGTTTTCAGTAATTTGCAGGTTAAGAGACCAAATTTAACTTCTGAAAGTTTTATGACTACAGTTAAATCAAATGTATTCGCAATGTGGCTATTTAGATTTTTTTTGTCATGTTTTTAAGGTAAATCCTAAGGATTTAGATTCAAAATATGCATATATTCAAGTTACACATGTAATTCCATACTTTGAAGAAAAGGAGTTGCAAGAAAGAAAAACAGATTTTGAAAGGACTCATAACATTCGTCGCTTTATGTTTGAGATGCCTTTTACTCAAGCGGGCAAAAGACAAGGAGGGGTAGAAGAACAGTGTAAGCGACGGACTATTTTGACAGGTACTGATGGAATGGAAATTTCCTTTAAAAGAAAGCTGGTCTTTTATTTTGTTTTTTTATACTTAATTCTCGATACTAAGTTTTTATAGATGTTGTGTATTTTGTCAGGAAAAAATCCTTTGGAAGATTTCACACATCACCGTTGGAGGCGATGAGAATTACAAAGTATATCAAAATGCTGTTAGACAAAACAACGTTTTAAGATTAGTACATATTTGAAAATAATACTAAAAAATGTGGTATGCAAAGACTTATAAAGGACCATCTGAGAATATGTATATCATTGTGTGATTTCTTAACCCCTAAGTGTTGGAAAAAGAGAGTAAAATCTTACTTTTGCCTATGTTCTAACTACCCTTCACTTCTAAGTCATTTTGTTGGGTTTTTGTTTTTTAATAATGGAATGTCTGCATTTCTCCCTTCGCCATTCCCTGTGCTCAGCTCTCTTTGAAGAACGGTGATATTATGCTTCCTGGTTTGGGTGTGGGGTTTTTCAGCATTCTTTCAGTCTTTGGATGTGTTAAATGCAGCATTGGTTCTTTTGGCTAAAAGGAGCTAAAAGAGCCTGAAAGCAGTTTCTGGTTTGATTTCCAGCCTCTGTTCCATTGTGACTTTGGACTAATCATTCTGCTTTAGTTCCTCCTTTGTTACCTTTAGAAAGAAGAGGGAGTTCCCATCTGTCTCTCCATAGGCTCAAAGTTTAAAGATGCGATACAAAAAGTTTTATGACACTTTTAAGGGAGATAATTAAAAGTTATGGTGCATTTGGTGATGTTTCTGCATAGCATGTAAATCTGAATTTGTGAAATAACAAGTTGCACTTTGACTGGAAGTTGGAGCATTAACTGAAGTAATCTAATTCTGTTCTGTACAGATTTTTCCATTTCACCTACTTAAAGGCTTTTATAGCTATCAGCTAAAATAATTTTCATATTTTTAGCAAAAAATAGTCTTTCAGATTGGTTTCTTCAAGGGATAGTCCTCAAATAATTTTTTTGTCTTTTTTCCTTAAGCTTCAAGAGTTGTGACTCTACAGCCTATTTTTGTTTGTTCTTAGAAAAAGACTAGTAGGTGCTTTGTCTCAGTTAAGTGCAAGCTGACGTATCGCTGTCTTAATATAGTGGTAAAAACGATTTAAATGACTTTATAACATCAGCTGTCCATAGCTAATACTTGTGAGGAAATAGAAAATACAACTTTGCTATTTTTGATTCTTCTCCTCTTTGAGATATGTGGATGATAAGCAATTCTTTTTACAGTTCTCATATGAACTAAGTTCCAGTGGTTTATTTCTTGGTTATTAATAGTAGCAGTAATGACAATGATCTTTCTTTGTCATTTTCTTTGCATGCATGTATACATTTTTAGTATTTTTGTTTCCCAATATATTTGGTAGTATTTCTAATTATATAGTATGTTATTAAATTGGGCAACTAATTATATCAAAATCAGATTTTTAGCATAAAATTCTATCAAAACACACCTTATATAAAAACCTTTTTCTAACTATATTAAACTTGTTTCCGTCCATAGCTATACATTGTTTCCCATATGTGAAAAAGCGCATTCCAGTAATGTACCAGCACCATACTGATTTAAACCCCATTGAAGTAGCCATTGATGAAATGAGTAAAAAAGTTGCAGAACTTAGGCAGCTTTGCTCTTCAGCTGAAGTAGACATGATCAAATTGCAGCTGAAGCTACAAGGAAGTGTCAGTGTTCAGGTAAGACCATATACTTTGCCATTCAGCCATTTTGCTTGCTTCTGTCCCTGAAAAATTATAAAAGTAGCATTTTATCATTAGTTTCTATTCTGTATATTCAAGAATGTCCTAAATTAGAAATACGCTCGCTGTTTGCAGTTATTTCCAGAATAGGAAAAGCAATAAAAATATTTCATATAAACACTGATCATGGACAGTTACATGAAAGGATTAAGATTCATCTCTGGAATCTGATGGTCTGAGCCTCACCAGGTTTTGATGTAAAGCTGAAACTACCATAAAATAGTGACTTCCCATATGAGGAGGAATGAACATATTTTACCTAGATGTAGGTCTGCTCACAGTAGGTTCAACATGGTCATTACTGCTTTTGTATTTTGGCAAGATCCCTAGGGAGATGGAGTGCCAAAGTATAGGAGGAGGGTAATAGTAGAAAATCTCACTGTGCAACATTTTGTTTTGCCTAAGGCAAGCAAGAACTGAATGTATAAGAAACCATCAGATTCACCAAAAAAGGATACATAAAGCAGTTGTAGCATGTACAAATCAATACGGTAAGGTTCTTAAGTGTTGCTTTATTATTTTTAACTGATTCAAATCAAAGGAACAATAAACACAGTCATCTGAAATGAACTGTGGTCATGTTGAAGATTACAAGAAAAAAAAACAAACCAAGGTTCCAGAATCAACAAGTTGTCAAGCTAGCATTTGGGATGAGAAGGGAGGAGCTCTTACTGTTTAATATAAAAGAAGATTAGGGATGAGTCATAAATCTTTTAATCCATTTTTCATATAGCTGCCATAATAGCACAATTAAATTTCTGCTAATTATTGCAGAATTTTCAGCTTGGAATTGTGTTGTCAATAGCTAAGCAGACCAAACAGTAGCAGATTTAGCTTATTTTCCTCATTTTCCCACCCTAATTTAATTAACAGAGATGACAAATGGGCAATATCAGCAGTTACTTTGCCACGTCATCAAAGTGATTTCTTTGTGCCCCAACAGGTTCATAGAGAGTGCTGTACAGACCTCCCCTGCTCTTATGTTCCAACTCCAGCAGTCCTCTTATTTCATAAGTCCAGCTTTTTTGCAATCAATGTGTTCTAAGAAAAGTAAATCTGACAGACACCTCTAGTACGTGCTAAGACACTATGTCAGAGAACTGACTTTATTGTGTAATTCTTGTTCTTTTTAGGTTAATGCTGGTCCATTAGCGTACGCAAGAGCTTTCTTAGATGACACAAACACCAAAAGATATCCAGACAATAAAGTAAAGCTACTAAAGGAAGTTTTTAGGTATGTTTATAAAATGGAAAATTTTTTTTCCAAGACTGATATAATAAGAATTTTTAAAAAAACTTTTAACTTTTATAGTGTCCTGACTGCATTAAAAAAATACTTTAAGCTGGCATTTTGAATTAAACTTTTGGATTTTATATTCCTGATTGAGTTTTGTGGTTTTTGATTTTGTTTTTTTTTTTTTTTACTATTTTATCTAAATCAGGCAATTTGTTGAAGCTTGCGGGCATGCTCTGGGTGTAAATGAACGACTTATAAAAGAAGATCAGTTGGAATATCAAGAAGAAATGAAGGCCAACTACAGAGAAATGGCAAAAGAGCTTTCTGAAATAATGCATGAACAAGTATGTGCTGAAATTAAATTATACATACCAGCATTCAGAATGTAGCTGTAATGTGAAACCACTAGGAAAAGTGTATGTAATGCTTTACACAAAAGGATTGTTTCTTTTTTGTTTGTTTGTTTTCTGTTAGAGTATAAGAATATAATGAAATTGTGGAACTTCATCTTTGTGGATTTTCTGTAGATGCTTTCTTGACCTTCAGAATTAAGTCTTCTGGCCCACAAGAAATACCTTTGTTTTCTGATAATATTATACATTACAAATACACGTCTTTGAGACTTCCTGAGATATATGACCATAATAGCAACTTTTCTTGGTCTAGGAACCAATGCATCCTTGTCTGGATAACCAGTTGATACAAAGAGGAGCTCTGAGTTTCTCCTGTCCATGCAAAAACTCCAGGCTTTACTTAGAAATCAAATATCAGGAAGAATCAAACTTGAAACCTACCTGAGGTGTTCAGTCTAGCTGGCATTTAAATGCTCTTGCAATCTTCCAGCTTTTTTTCAGGATTGCATCCTTTAGATGTACAATGACTTTACCCATTTACTATTTTTTGACATCTCTAATTTACTCTCTTATTACTCAGGAAATACTTGCTCAAAAAGCTAATCAGCTTGCCAGTATAACAGCTTACCTGTATGCTTTTCTAAGAAAGATTTGCCTTTATTCTATCCTTGCTTTAGATGGTATCCAAAACTTTTATGGTGATTTTTTTCTGTTTGATAATGTGTCAATTATCTGAAGCTTACTTCACACGCTTACTTCCTCTCCGTTATTTCCTCCTGTGGTTTTCTCAGGTACTGTGCTGTGAGTAGCTCTGGGCTATGATGTAATTATGGTGAAACACAAGAATACAGCAAGCACATATGCTTTATTTTTGTCCTTTTATTCTTTTGTTACACTGTCACGGGGAAAAGCTTACCACAAAACTAACTTTTTCTAACCACCAGCGACAGAGAATATTGTGAAACAAGGTTTGTAGGGACTGATACCATTTTGTCCGAATCATAGAATAGTTTGGGTTGGAAGGGATCTTTAAAGTTCATCTAGTCCCTGCTCACTGCAGGGGGGTTGGACATCTTCAACTAGATCAGGTCGCTCAGAGCCCCGTCCAACCTGACCTGGAATGTTGCCAGGGATGGGGCATCTGCCACCTCTCTGGGCAACTTGGTCCAGTGTTTCATCACTCTCATGGTAAAAAATTTCTTCCTTATAGCTAGTCAAAATCTACCCTATTTTAGTTTAAAACCATTCCCCATTGTCCTATCCATGTGTTGTTTTCTAAAAAACAAAACAAGTGTCTTTCAGATACCCTCGTAGAGGAAGACGGTTTTGAAAGGTCCTTGGAACAGGAAAAGATATTGCTTAGCTGACAAAAATGGGAGAGTTTGACTGTATTTCAATGTAATGTATTGAAAAGGAGAAAGCAGTGGAAAGTTTCAGAAAGGAGGATAACTGATTGGACAGCTGATTAAGGTGAATGAGGTATATGGGAGAATTACAGCTATACAGAAGACCCCTTCAGAAAAGACAGGAAAATGTTTTGGTCAAATTATTTAATAAGGATAATAAATGAAAGATTCATACTCCCCTGGTGTAGGAAAAAGTAAAAGGATATAATGACAGTATGTACACAAGAAAAAATAATTTGAACTCAATGCACGATATGTATGTTTAAAAAAATGCTCAGGGTTGTGAGTTTCTAAAGATTGACGGTAAGAAAACGCACATAATGATTGAAACTTCAGGAGTAAATCACGTTGTCTAAAAGTAAACAAAGAGAAGAAGGGGCAAACAACTGATACCTGTAAGACAGTGTGAACAGAATATGAAAGTACAGTAGTGGGTTCTATTAGCCTACCGCTGTGTTCTTTTTATATAAATGTAATTAGTTGTAAATAATTAAAAACATGCTATGTTGTTGGGTTGTTTGGGGTTTTTTTTAAATAGATTGATCATTCCCCTAAAGACTTAGAATCATGAGGCTCTTCACTGAAATCTTTAAATGTCACCTTTGTGTGCCTGCCTATTACTGTATTTGGAAAAAGAACTCCTCACAATGTTCTAATGTCATTGAAAAATAACTATTAGCTGTCATATAATAGTGTGGATTTTAAACAATTGCAAAAATTTTGTTATGAAAAAATATAGAAAAGAATCTTAACAGATTTTTCTTTTTTCTCCTCTGCTGCTTGCCAATATGATCAGATGGGATGGTAATTAGTTTTCTTTACTTCTGCGCTTAGTTTGTCTAACCTTTATATTTCTTTCCAATATTTCTAATCTTAGCGTTAGTAAGTTTATAGCTTTTAAGAATGAAGTCTTTTTGGTGCTTCAAAGGCTTTCGATAAGAAATGCTCAAATCATACCTCTAAGTCAAAAAAAGGAAACAAACAAAAAAAGGACAAAAAGCAAGCCTGTTGTCTTGGTGAAACTCCTTTTGAAAGTTAGCAAGAGAAATGAGAAAGTTAGCAAGAGAATTTCAAACTTCCTTTAGAGAGGACAGCGTAATGCTTAAATGAGGAGAACTGATGTTGGAGAAATAACTACTGCCCTCCTAAGTCTAGTAGAGGATGGCTGAAAAGAGCAACCGTCCCCAAAAAGAAGTTCTGTGCAAATGAGAAAGTACTAAAAAGTTGACTTGATAAGCAGCACATTATGAAATTGGTTAGCTGTTTTATAAATGCTTGTGTCGTTTTGTAGCATTTTGGTAAATACATGTTTTCCATTTTAAGATTACTCCGGTTGAAGAAAAGGCCAGTGTTATGCCTAATTCACTACACATTTTCAACGCCATAAGTGGAACACCAACAAGCACAACAGTTCATGGGATGCCCAGTTCTTCTTCAGTTGCATGATTGTTTTGTAAAGGAAAGTATGTTCTTTTTCTTTTTTTTTAAAGTATGTGGATTTGCTTCATTGTGTGCAAACTCAGGACGATTTTGAAGCTAGATGTTGGGCACGTTCAAGCTGCATAATTCATAGAAATGTCTGAGCACACTTAGCAGTTACTGGTAATAGTCTTTTAGAGTAAGGGAGGCACACATACATTTTTTTAATCTTGCTGGTAACGTTTAAAAGTATTCAGAACATCATTGCAGAAGTCCATGTTGAAAATTATAAAGTTGAAGGTAATTTCTCTTTTTCATTAGAAAGTATTATTAAAATGAATTGCACATTACAAAAAAGTATTGTGGGATGTCATTTTGCAGATACGTAACATTCAGATGTTCTTTTTGTGTATGGCACATAGAGGTTGATTCCAAGTACAAGAACTATTTTGGGGCTAGACAGAGACACTAGTTTTTTGGGTTTAATGGAACTGACAATAGTAGTTTTTGTACCATTTGGCAAATTGTTGTGCTTTATTTTATACCTTGTTGTATTTTGGAGGTATGTGAGCTTAGATCTTATTAAACAACTAGATACAACCAAAGGTCTGTATTAATAAACACTGAGTTACACTAAAATATCAATAGTAGTAAATTGTTATGTACATATTGTTTGTTAATACAGTCCATGCAGTCTGTACATAAATGTATTACATTTCTAAGCATTTTTTAATATTCATACCAGCTCTTATCCTTCTGCTTTCAGTTTATTGTGAAAATTTGTTCATTCCAAGTATATGCAGACTTTCCAGTTCATTTATTCCTGTACATAAATAAGTGCAATATAAAGATGTATACAGTCTTTGCTATGTTAGGTTTATATGCAGTTATTAAAAGAAAAAAAAATTTTGCCAAAGCAATGGAGTATGTAATTGGTGATCATGGTTACTGTGGTAAATGGTGGTATAATTTAAAGCTTTTTCCATATTCTTATTCTTTTAAGACATTAATTTAGTAATTTTATATTTGGGGAAAATAAAGGTTTTTAATTTTATTTAACTGGAAGCACTGTCCTGCTGTAATTAAACATTCTGTACTACATCTACATTAAAAGGAAAAAAGTAGTTACTTTTCTCACTGTGTACTCTGGTTTTTATTTTGGATATGTCCCCAAAGATGAAAGCTTGATCAAAAAAAAACCCTGCTTTTTGCAGCTTAAGTATTACATGCAGACACTTATAGGGTGTATTTCATATACCTTGTCAGTAAAGGGATTTTAGGTTATTAGTTAAGACATTGGTTTTGGATCTATCCTGTTTGACTCAAGTAGCATGTTAGAGTAACTAAAGGTTGTTACTCACCAGTACAGTTAATATTAGGAAGTCTTCAAAACTTTTCATCAAATCATAGAATCATTAATGTTGGAAAAGACCTTGAAGATCATCAAGTCCAACCATCAACCCAACACCACCAAGCCCACTAAACCATGTCCTGAAGCTCCCCGTCTACACGTTTTTTGAACACTTCCAGTGATGGTGACTCCACCACCTCCCTGGGCAGCCTGTGCCAATGCCTGACCACTCTCTCAGTGAAGAAATTTTTCCTAATGTCCAATCTAAACCTCTCCTGGCGCAACTTGAGGCCATTTCCTCTTGTCCTATCACTAGTTACTTGGGAGAAGAGACCAACACCCGCCTCACCACAACCTCCTTTTAGGTAGTTGTAGAGAGCGATAAGGTCTCCCCTCAGCCTCCTTTTCTCCAGACTGAACAACCCCAGTTCCCTCAGCCGCTCCTCATAAGACTGGAGCTCCAGACCCCTCACCAGCTTTGTTGACCTTCTCTGGACGTGCTCCAGCAACAAAATGTCCTTTTTGTAGTGAGGGCATTTGACAGTATGTCAAATGACAGTAGAAATCATCTTTTCCTTAAGACATAAGGTTTACTGTTATTTTCTGTAGCATGGCATGAAACTCATATGTTGCCATTACTGTTTTTCCAAAACAGCTCATCCTGGCAGTAAAATGCTGGATAACTCTGCTTTTTCCAATTGTGTTTCTGAAACACAATTCTTTTCCTTAAAAAAAAAAAGAGGACCCCCCCCAAAACCCAGATAAATACTCCTAGATAGTGAAGCTATAATGCTGTGACAAGAGACAGTCCCCTCTTTCGCTCTCCACTCTATACTATATGCTTTCACTTTTTTGTTTGTTTGTGGAAATGGATGTAGGAATATTCTGTTACGTATCAATGTAGTTAGTCTTAGAGGGTATTTTATTATTTGGAGAAAATATCCTGTAAAGTTGTTTTGCCATTTGGGAAGTTTCTATATCAATATATTAATAGAAATTGTGTACATCATGGTGGCTTCTTGTAATTACCCCACTTTTTCACATTTCCCCTTTGCCCTGGGGAATTTTTCCCCTTTGCACTCATTCACAACAGAGCAGAACTGACAGTTTCCTACAGTTGTACAACACCTTTTGCACTGAGACCTCAATTTGTCAGAGTTGTATCTGCTAACCAACCTATAAATGTAAAATGTATTCATATTCATAATTGAATACGTATCTGTGTGTATTTCTATAGATCTAAGTATATGTGTAACTGTTCTGCTTACTGAAAATTGGCCTTTGAAAAATAGTACAATGTAGTTGACAAATGGTTGCTGTAGGTTTACGTAGGGTAGTATTAATGATTAGCATGTGCTCAACTCTAAGTACATAGACATTTTGTTTATAATCTTACATGATGCATTTCTATGGAGAACACACCCTCTAATATATTGTTTTGGTTTTAGATATGCCAAGATTATAATTGTTGGGGTGTTCGTCCTGTATAGTTCACTCTGTGCCAGCCTCCCTTTTCTGCTGTTAAACTTCTGCAACATGTAAATTAAGTATCTAATATGCGTTATTTTATTTATAAAGACTTGGACTCTGTACTGGGTTTGGCAGGGGTAGAGTTAATTTTCTTCACAGTAGCTGGCATGATGTTATGTTTTGAATTTGATGAAAAGAGTGTTGATAACACAGGGATGTTTAAGGTATTGCTGAGCAGTGCTTACACACAGTCAAGGCCTTTCCTGCTTCTCACACCAGCCCACCAGTGAGCAGGCTGGGGGTGCACGTAGTAAGTTGGGAGGGGACACAGCTGGGACAGTGACCCCGACTGACCCGAGGGATATTCGATGCTCAGCAATAAAACTGTGAAGGAGGTTTGCCAGGGCAGCAGTTGCTCAGGGACTGGCTGGGCATTGGTCAGCTGGTGGTGAGCAGGTGGAGTTTTTTTGCATTGTTTCTTTTTCTTGTTTTTTGTTTGTTTGTTTGTTTGTTTTTTACATAGTAAACTGTCTTTCAAGCCATACATTTTCTCACTTCTACTCTTCTGATTCTTTTCCCTATCCCACTGCTAGGGAGTGAGCGAGTGGCTGCATGATGTTAAACCACTACAGTCCTTTTTGGCACCCAGTGTGGGGCTTGAAGGGTTTAAGAAAACAGATCAGACCACAGCGTGTTAGAGGGAACTTACAATTATTATGTGTTTAGCAGTTGCTGGTTGCAATGTTGATTTACTTGTTCTCAGCATTGGTTTATTCGATCAATGCCATGCTCCCTTGTCTTCTGCTGAACATCAAATTTGAGAGCTTGTTGAAGGCTGTATTTGACTTTTGCCATTTGCTGGGCAGTCGGGGAGCCTGATTGCACTTGGTTGTGTTTTGCGTGGGAGAACTATGAGAAAAGCATTGGCCCTCAGCCTAATCTGATATTTGGCCCCTGCATTGTTGCCTTCCCTTCAGGAACCATCTCATGAAAGACAATTAACAATTACGCTTTTTCCCTTTTCTCCGCCAAGAACCAGTCGGTGGAAGGAATGAAGAATGGCACCTTCCTCTTTTTTTCCTGCCAGGTAGATGTTTTCTCCCTTTTTACGATAACTCTTCAGTATCTTGAACATCCTTGAGTAACCAAAATACTCCTATTAGCATGTTTCAAGAATATGTTTCCAGCTTTTCCAAAGGTTAACCAGCTCTTTGGGAATAACGTATAGGGATATGTCGCAAGGCAGTATGGTTATGGGTAGCGGGGCACGTGTGAGAATTATGGGCATGTACCTAGAAGGGTTGTCATTTCTGATGGTCTGGGACTTCATCCCTGAACAAATGCAGGATCTTGATGAAGTGATAGAATGTTTGAAAAAAGGATGCCTTGGCTGTGCTAGACACAACTTATGCCTGCTGCGCACTCTTCAGCAGCCTCAAGGGGAAGGGTGGGTGTCTCTGGATCTGAAGACAAACAGCCAGCCCTGGCTAAACCAGAGACCCAGCCCTCGACCATATCAGTCACCCCGATAGTCAAGGAGAAACAATGGAAGTGGAAGTCAACTTATTTAGTAAGGGAGGAAGAAGCTTCTCCTGAGAGCAGGAGGGAGAATCAAAAGAGGCAGCCTGTTCTGCAGCAGAACAGTCACAAGAACGGGAAGGGGAAGAGACAGAAATCATAAAGTCAGAAACTACCTGATCACTAAGCAAGCTGCGAGATCAGCAAAAAGATTCCAGCCATCATCCAGCTGAGCAAATTATCAGCTGTTTTCTCCTGTGCTGGGATGCTGGGACCAGTAGTCAGGAATTAGAAGGTCCTGAGTGACCACCGTAACCAGATGGAGCCCAGTCATGGACTAAATGAACTCAATGGACATTTTATAGACATTTTGCAGCTGTGGCCCATAGACTAAGAGAATGACATCTGTGTATATATGACATCTGTAACACACATTTGTAGTGTCTTATACGGATATAAATATTAATTAGCTAAAGCCAAGCTGTCTAAATACAATTGCTTGTCTACCTTGCCTTGGTTTCTTGTATTTTTTTTCTGTCTATACGGTATAATAATTGTATAGTTTTCTTCTTTGTGTATCACAGTATTCTAATCCATTTCTCCGTTATTTCTTGTTAAAAATACTTAGGCTACTCTGGGTGATCATAATGCATTGGTTCCTGAAGTTTTAAAAATGTCAACATGCATTAAACTTTTGTACAGGCAAGATATTTAATATGGGCACAGTTTCAGAAAATCTGGGGAGGGCAACTTTCTTGCATACTTCACCAGCAGATACTATGATGTTTTTCAGGTGATTATTATGATACAGGGTTTTTGCCTACCCATGAGATGTGAGGATATTTTTAATTCTTCTTCCTTTTTAGCCTGATTCCTTAAGAAAATTTCGCTTTATGCAGTTCACTCCATTCATCCAACAATTTGGTGTTCTCCCTAGTAAGTTTTAAAGCTTTTGACCAGTCTTGATCTTTGCCAAATTTGGCTGAAGAGTTTCTACATGCTTAATGAAAAAATTGACTGGCAGAGGTGATAAATTGACATTGATAATATTGCTTATGGAAGCGCAGCAATCTGAATGTGACTTGCTCTCCTAATGGCCAGTCGGTCTGCACAGGGTGGCCAGTGAGTTAGCATCAGTTTAACTCCAAATAAGTGATAATATAGCTTCCTTCCCCAGACGATAATATACTCCTTAGCGTACTGTGGGAAGGTAGCGTACTGTGGAAGGAAAACTACATGTACTGCAGAGGAGAGGAGGTAAAGTCGCAGGACTGAGGAGGCAAGTTGGGCTTAAGGCAAGGGGAGATGAGGGTGTGTATGGACAAATTGGGAAACCTGGCCTCTCCGATACACGCGCTACAAAAGTAGTTTTTTCAAGATGCTGAGCATGCTTTATTTTGCTGTTTGCCCCAGTTACATATGTGATAGCAATAATGTGGTCTTGGAAGTCTTTGCAGTTAGTTCTCAGGCTGGACATGGTAAACGTAATGTTAAACCTAACCGTAATGTTAGAAATATTTTTAAAATAGTATTTAATCAAAAGGAATGATTTAAAATAAACCAGTGTATTTAGACAAACCTGGGTCTTAATGGAAACACCTAGTCTAGTAATTCAAGAATGCTTTTTTCTAATACCCAGTTTCTTTTATCTTTGTTTTCTTTGTGAGAAGACTTATTTTCAGTAAAGAGGAGACATGCAAGTCACTGCCTGTCATGAAGGCTCTCTGGTGAAGTTTGGGAAAACTAGTGTTCTCTGTTTCTTAGTGAACTGAAAAACTGTATTTCACTGTGCTCAAACTAGGAGTCCTGGCGCTTCTTGGGCAAGGGGCAGAAAAACCTGAAACATGAGGCAGCTTATGACTAACTTCAGTTGTCGCTATGATACTTGTAAAAGTGAGCATTTTTAGCACCTTTAAAATATTTTGATGATGGCTTTTTCCTTCTGAAATATTATATTGAATGTATAATGAGTTATTTAAAAGCCATTTAGACTTTATCTTTTAGTCTTGACACAATTAATTAGTTTAAATTATATCTAGTGATTAAGCAGTATTGCCTTTTCAAGTTAACTGTAGTAGATACTGGGTATTTTGCTGGCATTTCCTGCTTAAGGAGGAGTTTTATAATTTCTTCTCTCTATGCAAAACTTGTAATTGTTTTTTTTCTGCAAGAACAAGGTGTAATTGATATTAGTGAAGTACCTGGGGAATGGTACACCTTGTTTAATTGGTACATGTTGTGAAGATGAAAAAGCACCGAGAACTTTGTTTAGCTGTGTAGTTCTGTTTTGGTCTTTGGATTAGGCTATAAAAGATTAGCTAGCTGGAAAGACAGAAGAGAGGACTCCGAAGGGATTTAGGTAAATAATCTTTCACTGTGAATCCTTAGAGCATCTTTCTTCTTGTATGTGTGGGCTGATTAAACTTCTACTTTGATCAAGCTTGAGGGCTTGGATGACTTTCAATGCTGTGCAGCTGTAGCTAAAGGGATACTGGATCTTTTAAAGCTAACATCTGGGTGGAGGATCTTCCCTTCTGTCTTGGGATGACGTTTCTATTATTTCTTCCCCCAAATACTGGATAATGCAGCCCCAGACTGCAGGTTTGCTGCATCCAGTTTGATACAATACTGCATGAATTCAGCTAATGTGCGCTTGGCTTTAAATTGCCCCCCCCCCCTTTTTTTTTTCCTTTTTTTAAACTTTGTGTCTGTCTCTCTCCTGCAAGATCCATTGACACCTGAACAGCAAATGTAGCTTCTTAGGGTGGTGTTTTTTCTGGCTATATAAACTTTTTATGTCTGTGATATCAGACTGCCAAAAATGTGAATGTTTGACTGAACGAATTAAGATGGGGAACATTAATATTGTGAACAAAATAGACAGAACTGCAGCTGAGATCTTTAATACAGACTCATGTCCTAGAATAAATATTCTTTTAGGTAAGTTTAGTTTCCATTTTAAGAATTGGTATAAGGTTTAACCAGCTTAACAGAGACATAATTTTCAAATTAATGCAAGTGAGACGTCAGATTTTTTTCAAGTGTATGAGGAAAAAAAGGTGTCTACCAGCCTAGAACAGCTATCAGACTACATACAAGAAAATGCCGATAACTGATGAATAAGTAAGTTTGAGCTGGCATTCAGAGTTTGAAAAAATGGAATCTGAAGCCTGGAAGAATTCTGAACAGAAATTGGCTGCATTGTTTTGCATTAGTTGACATTATTGGCTCAACTACCAAGAGAGCTGAAACTCCCGACAGAGCTGTTAAGTAATGTGATTTTTTTCAATGGCCCGAACTGTAAATAGAAGAGATAAGAAGTTCGCAAGGGCGTACAGATAACTGCAAGGAAAAAAACCTTAGTTAAGCAAAACTATTCAATCCATTGCTCATTCCGTAACTGAGAACTCTGTGAACATTGCTTGGGGAGAGACGCGTCCAGAGCTGTATTTGGTTTAGTGAAGCTTTAGTAGCCACCTTAACCATACTAATCAATTACAAGGCATGTAAGAGGACAAGCACCTTTTATAATTGGTCTAATAAAATGGAAGAATTGTCAACATAACTATTTAGACTTTTAAAAGGCTTGTGACAAAAAAGAACATTGCTGTTCATCCATCAGCAGCCTGTTGAGGTTTTTGTTCACATTGCTTAGAACTTTTTTCTTTCATCACCGCCAGTGATGGATTCTTGCTCTGCATCCATAATTTGAAACAGCTGAATATTTACTCATTACAGTGTGCTAGTAGGCTGTAAAAATACATAATAAAGCCTTGAAACAATTTATTTAAATGTGCCTAGAGTACTTATGTGACTGGGGTTGGGTATTTTTAATCACTTATTTACTTGAGAAAGATAAAATAGGGGAGGCGACACCCTACACTAAAATTGTTATCTGTTTTGGAGATACAGATAACTCAGACCCATAGGAACTGAAATAGAACTGAAGGAATGCACTTTAACTGGTAAAGCATGAGGCAGCAATGTGTTGGCAAAGAGCTGTGCTGTTAAAGCTCAGAACTAAATGATTAACTTGCCACCCACATCTGTGGGGGAAGGTGACTCACAGCCAGTAGTAAAATACGCTTTTTGTAATATGCTTGTAGAAAACCATGGCATCTAACAATACACGGCTGGTTTGGATTATAGGTTATTATAATTAAATAATTACCGTACCGAATTTGGGTGCATGTCTAGGAACCAGTGATCAAAACTTGACAATATTCGTTACCAACTGGCAGAGAAAACCCTAAAATGAGATTTACATTTTATTCCAAAAAAGTAAACCTGTTCAGCTTGCTAGTTAAATAAATTGGTAAAAACTAGAAGCTTTTTAAAAAAAAAAAAAAAAAATTGACCAGATGGATACAAAGCTATGACAGCAAGAGAGAAAATGCTTTTGCTTTTTGACAAACTGAGGATAGTGATGAAATACTGACACTTAAAAAATCAAATATTTAAGTGGAAAGAAGAACAAATAGAAGTTAAAGTACAGTAAATTGCTAAGTCATTTAAGATGTTGAGTGGAAAAATCTGCCTCACACAGCTGAAGATATCAAGGCATTTTGCTGAAATACTTGCTAGCTACAACATACTAAAGGGCCCTTCCAACCCAAAGGTTCTATGACTCTATGAATATACCCTCATTACTAGGCAGGTGGTCAAAGGTCAAATTGTTAAGTGTGGAGATGTGTTCGAAGTGATTATATTCTATCTTTAGAAACGGTGACAAAACCATGTTTCTGCATGAAGATAATGTTAAATTTCATAGCTCCCTTGTAATCCAGCAGGAAGTTTATTTCTATCAAATATTCAGTATCTACAGGCCTAAAAATTGAAACCGGGTGTAGTAAGGGTTGACCAAAAGACGCTGGCCTGCTAATGTTCCTGCAGAAGAGACCTCAGAGCGCAGAAATTTTGGAATAATGTTCATGTTGGCCCAATATTCAGAGAAGGCACGTGGGATGATGATACGCTTGTTGCCATGGTGCTGGTGTGAAACAACACTCTGGGAGATGTATTGTGAGATTTAAATCACAAAGAACCAAAATGGGCTTATACAGAAAAGAGGTCTGGTCAAACTGCTATCCTCCTTTGCAGGAACTATAAATTGAGAGGCTTATTTCGTAGCTCATTGATTGCGTGCAGTAGGAAATTAATGTGACGAAATTCAAGTCGAGACCTAGAAGGAAAGGGAAGGTGGTATTTATTTTAAACAAAACCGATTTCTGTCACTCACACTGACTCTCTCATAGATTCCACCCAGTCATATTCTAACACCCACATGCTCATGAGCCCCAAATCCAAGCAGCGAAGCCAGGCAGGCTGGAGATGCCCATGGAAGACAAGGAGCGGTGGATCTTGAGTAAACGCCGTGTCACTGGGGGTCTTCCTTGGCCGCAGAGAGCTTTTTCAATGTGCTGGTTTGGGATAACTGGGATGGAGTTAGTTTTCTTCGTAGTAGCTAGTATAGTGCTGTGTTTTGGATTTGTGCTGGAAACAGTGTTGGTAACACAGGGATGTTTTAGCTGTTGCTGAGCAGTGCTTACACAGAGCCAGGGCCTTTTCTGCCCCTCACACCACCCCACCAGCGAGCAGCCTGGGGGCATATAAGAAGCTGGGAGGGGACACAGCCGGGACAGCTGACCCCAACTGACCAAAGGGATATGTCATACCATGTGATGTCATGCTCAGCAATAAAACTTGTAGGGAGGGAGGTTGGCCTGGGCAGCACGTGCTCAGGGACTGGCTGGGCATCAGTTGGTTGGTGGTGAGTAGTTGGGCTTTCGGCATCACTTGTTTTAGTTGGTTTGGGGGGGGAGAGGTATCTTTTTTTTTTCCCCCCCTTTCTTTGGGGGGGGGGTGTTTATTTTAATTATTAAACTATCTTTATCTCAGCCCACAAGTTATCACACTTTGACCCTTCTGATTCTCTCCCCCATCCCCCTGGGTGGGGGATGAGCAAGCAGCTGTGTGGGGCTGAGCTGCCGGCTGGTGTTAACCCACAACAATCCTCCAGCTATATCCTTCAGCTACTACAACGTGATTTTTTCATCCTAATCCTGCTTACCTCATCCCCCATAAACGGTAGGAGAGGTTGCTACCTGTTGCCTGTGTTTCCTCGTTAGGGTATCCATGTGGCTACAGCCTTTCCTCCTGCTGGGATAACAAGCAGCGGACCGGTGCAACCCCGCCGCCACCCTCCTGTGATGGGAGCTCAGGTCTTCTGCTGTCAAGTCATCCTGCTGTGGCCGTATCGGAGCTCAGGCCTCCTGGTCTTGATGTAAACAGCACATTTCTCGGCGCTTACCAGTTTAGTTGCTGTTAATCACGTCCTCGGTTATCGATTCACGCTGCTCCTTCAACCCGTGCTGCTGCTCGTGCTGCCACATCAATAATTCCCACTCATCTTTCATTCAAACCAGTCCTAATGTTTCTGCTCTAGGGAAGGCTTAGGCTAAATGTCTTTACTGAGAGAGTGGTCAGGCATCGGCACAGGCTGCCCAGGGAGCTGGTGGGGTCACCGTCACTGGAGGTGTTCAAAAAATGTGTGGACGTGGCACTTCAGGACATGGTTTAGTGGTCATGGTGGTGTTGGGTTGGTGGTTGGACTTGATAAGCTTGTAGGTCTTTTCCAACCTTAATGGTTCTGTGATTCTGTGCGCTTCAGCTCCCTGCAGCACCGCGCAACAGCTCGACGCGAGCGGGCCGCCATGATAGAGCACGCGTCCCGGTGCTGAAGTGCCGCCTGGCAAATGCTTTTAGGGACCACTGATCAAAAATCAAATGGAGGTGCTTCCTAGAAGACTTCCCAAAAGTATTGGTGTCATAGTGATACTATTCAACATTTTCACTGGTATTCCAGAAACAAATTTTTAAAAAACTCTGCTGATTTAAATTGCATGAAAACTTAGGAGAGAGGTGGGTCTCTCCCATTCAAACTGCTCCAAACTAGGACCTTTAAACACAGCATGCTGGTGTTGCCACCTACAAAGTCATACTTCTAGGAACAGGAAATTAAAATGAATTGTACACGTTGTCTCTCGGAAAATAGCACCAGTCAAAAAGATTTAAGGACTGTTCTGAACATCCAGCTTCCCATAAGCAAACTCCCAATGTAATTCTGTGGTAAAGAGGACTAATGCAGCAAGTGGGGGTCAACAGGATCTATCTATCGTGGTGGCTTTACCCCCTGCCCTACAGCACCTGTGAAACCACTATGAAAACACTCTGCTACTGGGAAGACGCTGGGGCTAAAGTTTTAAAATGTGACCCTTGGATAAATTATTCGGTTCTACAAAAAAAAAAAAAACCAAATTTGAGGGATACAGGAAAATCTTATACGGTGGGCGATCTGGGGGAGAGCGCTTCGACTTACCAAGTAGAAAATCGAGAAGGGGTGTAAAATAAAAAACCAATCTCGACAAAGAGCATAGTGGATGCTGCGCGGCGTTTTTAATCTCGCTAAGGAAGACGTAACAGAGATTGGATGCTGAAACCAGGCAAATTTAGATTGGAAATTCAAATCAGGCTCTTAATCCCCATCAACCACTACACTGAACGCTACTGCTGGTGCTGAGTTTCAAAGGTCTTGGCGTTTTCTGTCAGATATTCTTTACAGTACGGAGATGTTGTTTAGTTAATTACTTCTTTATTTCGCATGTAGGTAACCTGGGGTAGAAAGCTCAGGCCATGCGCATTAGCTCAGAGCTAAGGTCTCTCTTAAGTCTAAATGCTGAAGCCAAAATTTGAAAAACAGTGTGAAATAATCAGCTGGTTTAAGCTAATATGATTTACTGCTAGCTTGTTCTGTTTCATGGCTATTTTATAACAGCATTCTGGAAAAAAAACAGATGCATGCAGTCTCTAACACAGTAATTTTAGGAAGCGGTCTTATTGTTAGCTGGGTCTTCGTTTGGGACAGCACGTTGTTACTCGTCAGAAGCCTTGTGTTCAGCTGCCGGATTTCAGCCAGTCGTGAGCCACAGCAGAAGCCAGTACTGCAAGCAGTAGTGAAGCAGCTGACAAGCAATTACATGCTAATATTTCTCGGGTTTGAAGCAATTTGAAATGCTTGTGAGTGAAGAAATGCTTGTTTGAGAGAGTGGTGTCTTGTAGGAATGGCCAAGAGCTTCGGTCTCGTTCTTTCCTCTGCCACCACCTTTCAGGTACCAGTGAGAAAGTTACTTTCTCTCACTTTTGGGGGCTCCGTATCAGCTTCTCCGAGACAGTTAAGCCATTTGGTCCACGCAGCATGAAAGCTGGATTTTTTTTCTAATCCTGTTAAAAGAAACAAGTCCCTGGGTTGAAATTCTTAGAACCTGGAATTCCTCAATCCGATTTCGTACACAAGATGTCATGTGTCCTAATTTGTCAGTTTTAGGCTGTTCTAACTTCATAGAGCCGTTTGGTGAGGCACTGGGAACAGCTACAGGCTTAAACCTTTTCCCGTGTCTTGGCTGACAGCTCTTCTCGCTCAAGTTGCAGATGTCTGACTGGGACTCTACTAAAAACATTCTCGCTCAAGTTGCAGATGTCTGACTGGGATTCTACTGAAAACGGCGTTAATTTAAATTAATAAGCATGTGAAAAATTCTACAATATACTTTGTTGTCCTTTTCAAATGTCAAAATCATTTATGGAGCTGTGGTCCTCCTGGAGCTTGCAAGTCTTTAATTTTTGGCTTTTTTTTTTTCCTTTTCCTTTTACCAAATAGCAAGTCACCTACATATGATTAAATTACATTGGAGTTATTGGTCAAACAGTTAAATATTTGATAGAAAGCATTTCAGTTAGACCTGTTTCAACCCCCTTAATCTTAATCTACTTGTCTTGTTTGTCTATTTTATTCAATTGTTTCCTTTCAATTAAGATGTTAATACACATCAGCTTGACTCTATCCTTAGCTAGTTATAGCACTATGTGTAAATTAAGACATGAACAGATCTCCCTCTTTTCCTAGCAGGATGTATTACATTGTCATTGAAGATGACAAATTCTTGCCCAAAACCTGCACTAAACTGTCCTTTCCCTTTTTGTATCTATTGTATGCAATTTATGTGTACAGTTGTCATCAGAACCGCTTTTCAGATCCTGTATTTGACAATAACTGCTATTTTATTTATTTCTTAGTGATTTAAGAAGATAAAATCTTGGGTTAAGTTACAGTGTCATCCAACTTCCTGACCTTGCCTCAGGTCTAGCTTCTCCCTTACTGAAATCTTGATTCTTGAGAACCTCTTCACTAGGAGAACTGAGCCACTAAATAAAAAAATTTTCTGCATTTTATCATCTATTCCTTCTCTCTGTCCTGATTACAAAATATGTCAGACTGCTGTGGAAAAAAAAAAAAAAATTGGGTTACTCCAATGAAAGTTAAATGGCAAGCTAAATAGCACCTCTCTATTCCAAACAATTTAAAAGACAATTTACATGATTCCAACTTCACCCCGATACAAAATGTGGCAACACCTGTTAGGAGGATGTGGCAATGGTTTCATAATGTACAACCGCGTTGCATAACAGCAGGAGTGAAAAATACATGTTTGGTCGTGAGAAGGGAGAAGATAAGTCAGACGCAGTATATCCCTCCTGCCAGGACTCACCTTTCAACCTGACTTTTGTGCCAGTTAATTTTCAGCTGTTTGACTGCTGAGATACTGTGGGTGCTTGGTTCTGTCTGTACCATAGCTTCCTGTAGAGAAGGTCTCCCTTTAGGAGACTGCTCGCTGGTCTTTCTCCTCACCAGTCCACCCGCAAGGCCCAGTCTCTGAACTCAACTCTTTGGCCATTCTCCATCCTCTTCAGGTCTGGTGGCCTTGTTCTGGGAAAAAAAAAAATAAAAAATAGTTGTCTTCCCTGCAAATAAGCCATTGAGCCAAAGTATTTGACTGTGTTCAGCTCCTCTTTCATAGCACACATCAGCAGTGTTCAGGCTCAGAAAAGTGTTGCGATCAGCACCAGACAGAAAAATTCTTGTCTGTAGTTCCCATGTCATGGTCCAGCTCATCATGTTCAAGGTGAGCCAGACACAAATGTTTTGAACTGTGCACATGTGCTAAAATGGTATCCTAAATCTCATCTCAATCCATCCTTACCAGGGTCATCTTGCACCAGAGATCTGTCTTCCTGCTCATTAATGACCCCACGCAACAAGGTGGAGCGTCATTGAGGATCTTTGGTGGAGCAGCGCCCGTCTCTGTACAAGCTTTCTGAGGATACTGGATTTTTTCTGCAGTAGGCAATGTTTGCCCCATGAAAAATCTGTGGTTTCAGCTGAGTGCAATTAGACACCTTTTCTGGAAGGTCTTGCAGGGCTCCAGAGAAGCTCACCAAGGGTTACTGGTTGGAGTATGTCAAGTCTCATGCAGATACACCCGGCGTCAGCTGTTCCCAAGTGAACCATAAAGGAAAGTTCAATGTGAATATTAACAAAACCAGCTATAGCCGAGAGGCCTCGTTAGGAGGTTGTGTTATCTGATAACAGAAAGCAAAGGAAGTCGTTTTAGTGGGATGCAAAACCAGGAACTGCTCGTTGTCTCCAGGAACTGTGAGTGAATGGATGTGGGAGCAAGAGGATGATAACCTTGTTCTTCGACCATGTTTTCTCATCCACTTCTAGAAAATGCTCTCAAAAGGAGAACAAAATTAATCTTTTTCAATACGAGGACGAATCTAGCTGTGGATACCTCTTATCGGGACACACCAATAAGTATTAAAGAGGTTGTAATAAATAAGCAACTTGATTTTATCAGAGAGGAGATCACAAAGTACAAAGCTGTTCGGTACGTACAGCGTAATGAAACGGGTATTCCTGTTTCTTACAGAGGGGATGCAGATAAAACTTTTCTGCCTGGACAGGCTTGACTTTTTTACCATAAGCAAAAGACAGTGGTTACTGCAGCAGTAGCAGGACTTTGTAAAGAAAGCATTTCTGATCAATATTACATTCATAAAAAGGAAGGTAATGTACTAGAAACTGGTATTAATAAAGAACTGCTTTCTAATAACAGTATACATGCTTAACTTGCATACTTTTAAGTTATATATATGTAAGTTTAACTCCAATATGGAAACAGATAAATGTGGGCCCTGTTCTATGCTTCATCGGAAGCATCTGTGTGCTGGAGGGATAAACCCGGATTAACTTCCGATACACAAACTGATTCTCAACTACTCCGGTTCAAGTGATTTGTGTGGTTTATGCTACACTTGTTCTCTGGAAGATGATTTTAGAGTCATGGAATCATAGAATCTTTGGGCTGAAAGGGACCTTTTAAGGTCATCTCGTCCAACCTCCCTGCAGTGAGCAGGGACATCTTCAACTAGACCAGGTTTTGTATTTTACAGCCTGTTACTAAAGTAAGTAACACTAAAGTAAGACACTAAGTGTCTTAAGGCCTTCCCATAATAATGAGCCCTTCCATTTTAGGCTACTTTTTTTAGAGCTTGTACCTATAACTAGCGAGGAGTGTTTTAAAGAGCTTTGCTCTCGACCGGATATAATTGCTTGTTTATGCAAGAAAACTCTACGTTGCAGCTAATCTGTTCTGCATCGATTTTCAAACAAAGGAAAAATAGAGCAATTTATTCTGCTTGCATGCTCTTTCCTTTTTTTTTTTTTTGTAGTGAACATCATGTAGGTTTTGATGGGTTAAAAAGGGAAAGATTGCTCTGCGTTGGTTTTGCATCATGAAGGATTAGAGAAAATGTTTGTTATATATACAGCATATCTGCTGTATAGGTTGAGCAATTTGAAATATTTTAAAAGAAAGATTTTTCTGTAGCATGTGTGTGGGTTCTCAAGACTTCCAATGCGCTAACTTCATGAGCTCGTTATAAGAAGACTTAGACCATTTTGAATATAAGGTATCGTCATACTATGTAGTGTTTTTAGGGTAAAGAAGTAGAAAATTTTCTGTGTCGCAATCTGATTAATATCTGCAAATATGTATGTATCTGTTATGTTTTTACAGACAGAAAAATGTGGGCAGTTTAGATTATTCACTGGGGTGTCAGTGGGTCAACAGCAAAGAAAAAATTAAAGCTGTGAACTCTGAATCCCTGTTTTCAACCCGTTAGACCTGTTACCCTCTGATTAATAACAGCTCTTTTTGTAAAACTTGCTCTTTTGTACAAATTTGCAGTAGAAAAATAACTGCAAACTTTGACACTTAAGAGAACAGTGAAAATTAAGTATTAATCAATACATTGTGTAAGATTTGATTAGACAGCGTATTATTTTTAAACAATTTCAATCTTTGTATAGCTAACTGCAGATGTTTGAATAACTTAGAAAGTCTCCTGAAACTTCTGCTGTATCTTCAAATGTCTTTTTTAGCACTGGGTAGTCAAGGCTCTCAACATGCGACATCTGTGACAACAAAAAGTGTTACATACTGCTTCTGTGGTTATAGTCGGTGTTTACATTTGAATTAACTGGACACTACGGTCTGATTTTTCTACCTTTTGTTCTAACTTCTTCCACCACAAGACAGCACGTGAATTATGAGTGGCAGAGCTTGATTTGCTTTTCAGTATCGTATTTACTGGTTTGGCGTTATTTTTCAAACAACTATAAAAATAAGCAGTAGGGTTTGTGATAGTTACCGTACCCAGCAGCCATGCTTACCAGAAGAACTGGAGACTGCAAGAGCTCAATCATGTTATTCCCTTTATTTTTCTTCCCATTGCAGCAGGACTTCAGGCAGGAGGTTGAGAGGTGGTGATTTGATTTCCAGTCGCATGAGAGAAGGAGGGAGCAAAGAAAGTAAAAAGTCCCACTGGTGGAAGAGGACCCATCTCCCAGCATTCCTGTTCTTCAAAACATTAGTTCAGATGTAGGTGTCAAAGATGCTTTCTGTCTAGAGCTGCTAAAAAGTGAGTCTTTTCGGTCGCTCTTTGCAGGATAGCTCTCGGTACCTAAGTTGCAGGCAAATTAATTACAGAATTAGAATCTCTGTATTATTGATGCTACCTCTTTGATGAGGACAGTGCTGGAAGGCCATAGACAATCTGGTTTTTGTGAGTAGATTATCAATTTTCTTTCCTTCGGTTGTTGGGATCTCCAAGAGCTGCTTCTGAAAAACGGCATATGTTTCAACACATAGGAATAACGCACGCTTAGAAGAACGAAGCGGCTGGGTGTATTCCAACGACGACTGTAGCCAGAGCAGGAAAAAGTCCTACCATGTGGAGCAGCACTTGTTAAGCTCCCAGGCCTTGCTTGTGGCCTGACCTGAAAATATTCTAGATGCCCTACATTCCTACAGGATGCGTTTGAGAATCTGGGGTTTTCCTCCCACATTCACACTCCAAAGTTTCCCACAACCTTGTGTTAAGAAATGAATTAATCTGACTATAGTTATAAAGTTATTTGTAGGTAGAAGTTGCAGAGTCTGTTGGTACTCTCTGGGCCCTGACAACTGTGTCCCCAAGGAAAAAAGAATCGCTAAAATACCTAAAATGAACACAATTCCTCTTTAGAAGAAGCATTAACCTTTCCGGTAAAATTCTTAACGATTCCCTAAAAAACTATTTCCTTGTCATTAGGTAGGTCCCATGTAATTCCGTGTAATAGCATTGTTCCATGGGAACATGCTGCTTGTTTTCTACTTCTCTCTCGGTTCCTCCCGGAAGACTCTCTCCTGGCTCTTGGAAAAGTCATTACGTTGAGGGAAGCAGCAGGTAACCCAGCAACACATTACGCTGACATGCGGGACTCTGCTATTTACGGGCTGCAGTTTCAGTTTATGACATACATTATGTAATTTTAGGTGGTTTATGTACAGTTGGAACGTACCCTTACCTTTGTATTGAATGCATTTTACTCGGGTGCCTTCGCAAGGAGCAAAAAGCTGTTGGTGGTGGTTGTTGTTGTGGGGTTTTGGGGGAGTGGTGGGGTTTTTCTTTTTATTTTCTTTCTTTTCAAACTCTCCCCCTGTGGGGCTCGACCCCAAAGTGGGTTGAGCTGTTGGCAGGAGGTGTAAACGGATCCAAGTAACTGCAAATCCTGGCCTTCCCAGGCATCGGGAGGTGAGGGGCATCCCCGTGTGAGCAGCTGAAAGAACAAAGCCATTGCACTGTGTTGTGTCGCTTCCTCGGCAGAGTGCCAGGACCAAAGAAAATAAGAATAGAACTGCCCAGGTCAACAGTAACGCGCTTCCTGCCCCCCGCCCCCCCCGTTTGGACGAGTATTAAAAACCCAAGGAGCCAGCTAGAGAGGGTTAGAAGCGCTACTGGGAGAGACCGGAGAGAAGCAGAGAGGCGGGGAAGCCCTCGGAGATACTCCAGTCTGCAGGTGATGCTTCCGTTGCTCGGCGGGCGAAGCCCTATCCTCAGGATTTCTTGCTGCCTTCGACCAAACCCCGTTTGGCAGGAGTGGGGGGTCGAGGTGAGGGCCTGAGAGTGCACAAGGGGGAGCAGGAGGGGCGGGAGGGGCCTTTGCAAGGGAAGATGACGGGGAGGGTTTGGGGTGGGTGTTCACAGCTGATGAAGGGCCTGGGAGGTCTCCAACAAATTTCAGTGCGGCTGTGGGTAACACCAAGAGCTTCCCTCTTTTTAAGCACCTCGTTGACCACCTACCCAGGTAATTGTTAGTGAGGTGCAGACGTTCCTGCCCCTCTCCTCAGACCCTACTGCCCTTCAGTGTGGGGACCTCCACCATGAAACCCTTTTCTAGCCCTTACCTCCATTACACCGTCCCTGCCCCCCAGCATCTCCTCCCATTGATCCCTCCAAAAAAGTAGAGCTAAGCTTAAAGTAGAGGCAGTTAATCCAATTGAGCCCTGGATTCTTGGGTCTTTCCGTAGCAAGAAAACTGACCAAGATTTCTAAAATGAAATAGGAAAATTTACATTCTAGTGACTTCACAAGCCAGCAGTGAGATAAAGTAACCCATTGAAATTTAATTACATATTAAATTCTGTCAGATACTGCTGTTAAAGATTTTGATGAGTGAAATACAGTAGAGTTACAGGTAATGGAAAGAAGGAAGCTTCGTATCCTATGGTGAAGATGTGAATGCCTGTGTAAATAATATGAAGATCCATTTCAGGAGGGATGAGCCCATCTGCAAACTTCTAACAGGGCTGCAACAGCTAGACGGTATCAGCTCTTGGTCCCCGGTTGCAGAATTTCAACACCAGAAAATGCATCTCTAGAAAATTGTATGATCTTGCCCTATTACCTGAATTCAAAATACGTTCTTTCTACTGTGGATGTTGATGTCATCTTAAGTCATGTATATTTTGTATAGCAGCACGCTCTCCCACACCAAAAATTATGTACAATGTCACAGGACATTTTCCTTTGAAAATGTGAGCATCCAGTCTTACAAGAAGACTTGGAGGGGAAAAAAAGAGGGGAAAAAGTGTGCATCACTTCCAAACATCTCGGTATCTCAAATAAAAATCACACTTCAATTCCTAAATATTGGGTCAATTTAACTCCAAATTTTTACATGTGCTTGAGTCAAAACACAGATGGGTCAAGAGATGACACTTGTACTGCATTGTCCAGTCAACAACATGATTCATTTTGTAGGGCTTGTTGCATAAGCTGACAAGATAATCCAGCCAGCTCTAGCAGCTGCTGCGCTGCTGAGACTCTTATGCGCTGTCCTTAAGAAAAAAGCCAAGCACAGTTTACTTGAAAATACGCTAGTGATGAAACTTCAGAAGACACAATGCAATGAAAAGCTAAAAATTCACTCGAAAATGTCGGGTCTCGCAACACAAATCTGAAGTTTCAGGAGAAGCATATCGGTGTGGAAGTACAAAGAAAACTAACTATTGAATCACAGAATAGTTTGGGTTGGAAGGGACCTTTAAAGGTCATCTAGTCCAACCCCTCTGCAGTGAGTGGGATCATCTTCAGCTAGATCAGGTTGCTCAGAGCCCCGTCATCGAAGGATGGTTGAGTGGTTTCAGCACGCTTTGAACAACATTCAGCAAACTTGCATTGCCTTAGGCCAGAGAGGCTGATGCTGCGTGTCAGGCAAATTCAAAACTAACATGATGAAAGGCAGAAGTACATGACTGAGAATAAAAAACAGTTTCACTACCCAATGAAAGGCTTGAATCCTAGCTGGGTGCAGGATACTTACACCTTTGTTGTTACCTTTTTTCTTAAATACGGCTACATACTTCAAAGGTACATGTTTCTCTGTAGTAGAAAGGAACATGTAAAGGCTTTGAATCAGGAACTCTTTTGTTCTGCCCTACTTCCCTTACCAGCTGCCCTTAATACCTCTGCTAACACTCCTATTTGTCTACCCCACATACCTGCTGGGAGTGCTCTCGCTTGGCAGGCGAGACTCTCCCAGCCTCAGAGACCAATTGCACAAGGTCTGACAGTAACTCAGCATCAAAACTGGGATTACTATGAGTGTTTCTGCTCTCCCAGTCGCATGTCTGATGTGTTACACAGCACACGATGTGTGCTCTCTTTTTTTTATTGATTGCGTGGTACAAAGGTTAAAGCTGAGGGCTGGACCCACACCGACATTTCAAGGCTGGGAGGGGTGGTAGAGTCTCTAAGTCCAAAATCAAGATTTTTCAACACTTCCTTGCACTTGTCAGCTAACGCTGGTTTCCCTACAGACCTGCATTTCCAGTGCCAAAGTTCCCTATTAAACCCAGGCTTTGCACAAAACACCATCCCATCAGATTCCCCGAGGGAAAAACTGTGGAGGAAAAAAGCAGCAAAGGTGGTGTCATGGTGGAGATGGGCATAAAGAGGAAGTGGACGGGGGGTAAATCCCAGCTCAGAGGGGACACCCCTTGCTCCTCGCAGTGGATTGCGTTGACTTCTGGCAGATGTCTGCGTGGGCTGCCTTTTCCTTACTGGCAACCCATCCTGTGCCCTCCCCGCCAATAAAAATACAAGTGAATGTAACTGGCTCTATGGAGAAGCCAATGTTATCGAACAGAGGAAAGGAACTGGAAACAAAGCTCTCTATGAGTTACTGACCTCAAGTTAAGTTTTTAGCAAAAATAAAAGCCCCACTTTTTGGCAGAAGTGACTTTACAATGTGTCGTGTACCGTTAACCCATTAGGTCTACATCTGCTGTGTTAAATTTGTGTGTTGCCACAGGCACCGCTAATGAGCCAAAGGTTTTCGGCATCAGTCTGGGGCAGCTCCAGGTAAATAAAGTTTACTTAGTTACTTTACTTATGTAGGGATTCTCCACTCTAGATCCCGCTCCCCGGCTTCCCCCTCCACCCACCCGTTCAGCGTCTGTACAGACAGACCTGCCAGAGAAGCCAAGACCCTCCTGGGCCACAGAGGATGAGCTCTTTTCCTTCTTCTGGGGAGGAATACCTGCCAAACGCTGCTCAGGAGGCTGGCTTGGTAGCAAACTTCTCTTTCTTTGCATTTCCCTGTTCTGGTTTACCAAACTTCAGAAGTAGCAAGTCTGTACGTTTTGGGGCCAAATCCCTTCTCAGGGACTCCTGGTGCCCTCCCCGCTGCAGTCCCCATCGCTTCCAGACCATGCCACCAATTGTTTCCTCTGTTAGCAAACCATGTCTTCAAAAACCAAAACGGGACACAGTGCTATGAGAAAGGTCACAGCAAAAAAATTCTGTTTCCTTTGTTACCTGCACGGTCGTGGTTTTAGTGGGATGCCTCAGTTACCTTAGAAAGCTCCTCTGTGGAAGGCTTCCATACGCTGATTCACTAACCACTTTTTCCCTGAGATTCCCTATCTGAAAGGTGGGGATAAACTTTTCTTGGAAGGATGTATTATCTCAGGAGGAGTAGTTACTGAGACGTGACTAGCGTTAGTGTTTGGCTACTACCACCGTGAAAGCCAAATAACTTGTGGCTATAGAGCAAAATCCATTAGTCTTTGTTCATAATGGAATTAACGTGCTACCTAAACTGGCTTTCAGCATCCCGCACAACACTGGCTATCCCACAAGGACCTGCGCACCCACACAATTTCTTTATGCTTATTATCATTTTTCAGTGAATGATCATTATCATCTAAAATACTGAGTCAAAAATATCCATTAAGGTTTATAAAATACACATATTCTAAACAAATAGTAATTTGTGTCCATTTTCTTTAAGATATTTCAACCTTAATTCAGGTTGTCAGCCCTCAAACAATGAATAGTTGTTATCAACTATTCCACATTACGGATTCATCTTACCAGCTTCTCCAAAATGATCGTGTTCTTCCTACCTACGAGACACAAGGAAACAATTTTACTGACTTCCCTACAACCTTTAACTGAGCAATATTTTGTGGCATCTAACTAATGACAGAGTAAGATACCCATTAATTAACACTTCCACCCATAGAGCCAAACAGTTGGTCCTAGGACATGGTCATGGAATAATGTGTCATTTTAACCTGCACGGTTTACAAGTCACATACTGTGTTTTCTAATCACCGGCTGTGGTTTGTACTTCATTATTCAAAGTTATGTTGCCTGAGTTTTCTATTACATCTTGAAAATGCACAGCTGTGAGGTCAAGAAAGCAGAATTACATCTTCATCTTTGTTCACTGAATATTTCACAGCCCTGCTGCGCTCGGAGCTCTCCTATGAAGTGAGCCTCGCTAGGAAACTCAAATCCTCTTGAGAACAAATTCTGTCCCTCTAACTGTTACAACCACGAAATAGCCCCGCAGAGGTCAACCTTGTGTCATCGGCTTACTCAACGAAACAGGAATCTAATCGACCTCCGGAGTAGCTGTGAAGCAATTGAGTGGACCTTTATCTCTCTCCATGGGGCAAATAAAAACGTTTGTACACATCAGAGTGAATTCTTTGCTAGTATTCTTTGGAGGTTTCTGCAATTATTTTTTTTTTGGTTTTGGTTTAAGAGGGACCTTGAATATTGAAAGAAAACATGGGCAGAAGCCAGTGTGAGCCAAGTAGCCCATTTATCTCAAATTGCTGAGAAAGCAGGTGGTTTTTCCTAATTTCTGCTTCCCACTTGTATGTCTCTTTCTAGGAAGAAACATCAAAGTCCTACTCTTTGTTTCCACAAAATGCATGGGGGTGTGCTTATGAGATGCGCTTGGCAACAAACTGAAATTCCCATTCACCACCATTGTTTATGCAAGGGAGAGAGACCAAATGTCCAGGGAAGAAATGTTACCTTTAATTTCATACTTTAGCAGCTCAAAAATGGTGGAGGTACCTCAATCATTTCTGTACGTGAATGAGCTATCAGTGATTTCAGCATTCTTCGCTGCGTTACAGACTGCTTGTTTTGCTGGAGTAACCATAATAGAGAAACGCAACACTGCCTGTGCTTGTGCAACCATATATCACAGAGCAGTGATATATGACTAACATCAGCTGTGGCAGTGGAACTTATACAGCAAGATCTGTGTTTCTTACGGGAGTATGTGCTATAAATATAGCTGTAACCACCCACTCGTTCCTTACCTTAAGAATTTATTAATAAATTTTAAGAGTCAAGAGTGCGAGTAACTGATAAGAGGGTAGAGCTCCCCTGAGCAGATTATCCCCATACGGACACCATTTAAGAAATCTGGGTTCAGCTGTAGCTCTACATCACAGGTCAGAGCAGCCTTCTTTAGCAGCCGCAATGCTGACTATCGATAGTCCACATTGCAATATATTGCAACGCTTGTTTGATTTGTACCTCAGAAATCAACCTGTTCAGCAGCCAGGTAATTATTAAGTGCGTGCTGTAGGAGATGCCATCGCATCGATTGCGTAAACCGCAGTCCAGTGTAACACAACATCAGCAAGCCTCGAAGAAGGGTTTCAAGCTTCTTTCAGAAATGTCTTTTTTTTTTTGGCACTGCCAACTAATATTTTTCTGTTTCTGCATTCTGAGTGCGTCCAAATCTCAGCATGGCGCAGCTTCCCTATCCGCTTTTCTTGTTGGCCTCGTGCTCTGGCGAATCTCGCGCTAAACTTCTCAACCATTTATTTCCCAAATGTAGCTGAGTAAGGTGCGTGCATGAAACGTACACCACGTTACGTTGATCAGCGTTCTCCCAGCTTTCCCTGTAGTTTGGCGGCACAACACGGCACGCGGGACGGCCGTCTGCTGCAGACAGACCAATGTGATGAGCAAACTGGGTTACAGAAATGTAGACTCACAGAATGGTTTGGGTTGGAAAGGGCCGTTAAAGATCAATTAGTCCAACCCCCTGCCACGGGCAGGGACATCTTTCACTCGACCAGGTTGCTCAAAGCTTCATCCAAGCTGACGTTGAACACTTGCCAGTGATGGGGCATCCACAGCTTCTCTGGGCAACTTCTGAGAAGCTCCAGTTCATGGGAGCCACAGGTCAATCATTGTTAGAAACTGAGTGCCAGGCAGAAAACTTGTGTTTTCTTGCGAGAAACTCCATCTCCCTGGCTGGAAAGGAGGGAATGAGGCAGAAAGCTGCCGTCCACACCGCAGGTAGTCCGCTCGCTCGCCCAGTAAGTTTTCCACCCACAAGTTCACGTCACAGGGACGACGTGTGGCGTTAGCACTGCGCGGCGCTCAGCTCAGAGCTCTGTGCTTTCTTGTAGTCACAGAAAAGAAAGAAAAAAACCAAACCAAAACCAAACCGAGCAGAGAGCTGCACTCCTCGTGTAACAGCCGGAGGGGGCGAGGCAGGGCTGGGACCGGCTGTCAGACCCTCCCCGGTGCGTTGCACGGGTCCAAACCGGCGGGTCAAGGGCGGTGGAGCCCGGCGATAGCTCCCCCGGCGATAAGCTCCCCC
>NW_010525298.1:42052-49238 GCF_000687285.1 Phaethon lepturus | reverse complement strand
CCTTAGTGATTCTGTGATTCTGTGATTTTTTAGCCCCCTTGATGTTCATTATGGTCACTTTGGAACAAAATCAGTATTTTTCATTAGACAGAAAAAGGCTGCAAGTTCCTATATTATCGACCATCATCAAAGTTGAAAAATCTACCAGGGTGGTGAACTGGACATAGGAACAAAAAGAAAAGTATCCCTTTCTGTTCATAAATCGAGTAGTCTTCTCTGAGAAGGGCCAGTGAGCATGGGATGGGCTGTACTGCTTGGCCAAGGACAAGGGGGAAAGCTCCACACATGCACAGTCTTCCATAGACTTCTGAGGACAGCAAAAGGTTGAAAATATACACCTATTTCAATGGCCCACATAACCCATCTATTCATAGTCAAATAGCTGCTGACTGACAACTTTCAGGCGACAGTGTCCACACACTTCTGCCAGGCATGGGAGAGGCTGAAGTGCTGACTCAGCAGATCTGTGGGAGCGTCACACAGCTTCCTAAGTAAGTGCCCGCTGCCCAGCCTCTGCCGCACAGTCCTCTCATAACAAACAAGCTGAAGTCTGGAAAGTCTGGAAACGGTACTGCCCTGACTGACACTGAGCCAGAAAAATGGCTTTATATTCCTTTTATGACCTCTTGCTCTCCACTACTGTTCTCCCAGTAGGTCTGCTGCAGAAAGACTGGTGGCACTGCTGCTATCAAAAATTGCCTGATAATGGTGTTGGCATTATTTGCTTGCAAATACATGAACCATAAATAATGGAAAGTGAATCCTGAAAACAGCCCAGAACCCGATACCACCACTGCTTCGATTTGAGTTCTGCACATGTTCTCCAAAGTACCAAATGCATCGAGTCAAAACCAAGCACATAATGCTGAGGTTATTCCTGCGGTTTGGAAGCACTGACTCAGTTACTGTAGAGCAGACAAGACTATCGTCTATACCAGTGTCAGCAATTTCAGCAGAAAAGGGGCATGTGGTCCTCAGCATTTTATTAAAGAAAACCTTTTTGGCTTCTGTCCACGTAACACTCAAAGTTGTGACAGCAGAAGAAATATAGAGAGTACTTCCCTGTTTTAGCCATGGCCCAAGTCATAAAAACAATAATCTCCTTCCTATCATCGCTAAGAAGAGATCACTAAAGCCATTTTTAATTTTCTTGGCAAAGGCAAAAGGTTGAGTCCTCTAATACTATACATCTGCGGTACTGACCTATTTATAACACCTTAGCAGAAGGTATTTGGCCAGGTCAATAAACTGTATGACTGTCAAAGATGTAAACTGGGACTTCATGGAGCCGGCACTGCTCTCAGGGAAGGTAGAGGGTACGGGAATTATTTGGCTGGCCAGCATTTGGTTTCCACACGCACTGAGCTCTGCCATCAACATTTCCTTAGCAATAAATAATGGCACTTGTCGATACAGATGCATAGAACTGAAAAGAACTATGAACTCTGAAGTCATTAAGTCTTACTGTGTTACTGAGTACAGCAGAGTGCATATGCTTCTGTATTTATATTTCTGTCTACAGTCAATAAATCAGAATCTGTAGTACCTGCATTATCCAAGCCATCTGCTTTACCACGTTAAAAAATGAGTAGGTGGGAAAAAACTTATGATAGCTTCTTTTTTCTCCTGTTCCTGTTGCTAGAGAAACCAATTCTTTAAAGTATTTTCTTACGTCTGAAAAGGAAGCTGTCATGTTCCCCTTCCCCCGCAAAAAGCCTGAAATGGTCTGTGTGTTATGATAGTCCAATAGTTGGTGGAAGAAGGGGAGAAGAAATCAAAAGCACTGATTTTTCCACCTCTTCGACTGACTTGTTGACTGACCTTGGGCAAATTGTTAAGGGCCCCAGTGAGTATAAGCTGTATTAGGGAATCATAACAAGTGCAGAGCATAAGATCAGAGGGGATGGTGCCATTCAGAGAAGGACTGAAATTGTAAAGCAGAGCATGACTATATGTTGTTACAAGTGCCCGTGCTGTCTTCAGCTGCAGAGCTGGATGGTGCTACCATTAGTGACGTTGGTTCATCTTTGTTAAAATACTTTGGCCCAAACAAAATCAAACCAATCAGTGTCGGAGGAAAAAAAAACAAACAAACCACACTTTCTTTGCTTGTAGGGTTATTTATTCCCTTTGTCTGTTTCTACACAGGCTAATAGGGCTAACACGTGTACTAATGCTGCAGTGGTAGAAGGAGAGTTAGTTATTGTTGGCAAGTCCTTGGAGCTCCTTCCATAAATTTGTATAATTACAAAATAATATAACTGATAGTATTCTCTTCAGAGTTTTTGTCCAGCTGCTCCATTAATTTGTAATTATTTTTTATCAGATGGCGGGGTGCTCAAGTAGTATTGAAGACTTTGTGGCTGGTATGCACTTCAGCAGATACACTGCTCGAATGAGCTGTACAAAGTGGTCACACAAAGCTAATTAATATTTCCAACTACTGTACTTTTTAAAATTTGCTATTCTTAAGTCTATGCCACTATTTATTCCTCCTCCTATAACTGCAAAGACCAATTTTCAGATGATTAATCATATATGATCTGATCTTGGCATTAATCTACGATATGGTTCCCAAAGGGAAGTACACCAGTTCTCTGAAACCCTCTTCTTTATTACTGTCATCTTTTCTCCTTTTAAGTTCAAATCAAAAGAAAAAAGAAAAGCCACTAGCTAAACAGACCAATTTCAGCCCATCCTTGTACAACAATTTATTCACTTATTTCAGGACCATATGGAGAAAAGCTTCATATTTAAATTTATTCTGTATTTTAGTAGACAAGATTAGCAACTGCATCACACTAATTTCACAGCCTGAATAGGTGTAGTTGTATAGAGAAGTGATATTGTGTTGTTAATCTGCCTGCTGTACTCACTAGCTTCTCGCCGTGCAAGACTTCAGGATTTGCTGATGAAGTCTCAGGAGTATTCTCCATCATAAGCTTAACACAACTAGCTATTTTCCTCTGGAAGCTGGATTACATGGGATTGTTGTTTCTAGTCTAGCCAGTTCTTGGCCATATAATATTTTGGAAGATTTTCTAGCCAGACAAAAATGGAAGACCATTCATGTGATAATTCTGTTATAGTCTTACTGTAGTTATAGCCTGCTATGAAGCACATACACATGGAAGAAAACCCTAAACAGAAAAAAATGACCAAAGAAAAGTACCCACCACTGCCAATAGAGCAACACACAGTGTTTTACTGCATTTTACTGTGGTTCAGCTTTCCTTTTTTTATATCAGTATGTATCAGTATGTGTGTATGTGTGTATACCTACAGTTTCAGTCTTATGCCCAGGGGTGGTGAAGTGAGAAGGCCAGAAGCAGCTGGGCTGCATTTCTTAAGGGTGCATTGCAGGATCTTTCTTACACTTCAAGATAAACCTACTCTGTGTTTTAGTCCTTTTTTTTTTCTTTATGGTGATTATTGTTACTTCTTGTGTGGAATTCCTTCTGTGCTTTGTACTTTCCACATTAGCAGGCAACCTACACTAATTATAGGCCTTCTAAGTTACCTGCTATCTCAGCCATAAACACAAATTTCTTATGATGATGCCATGCCAAATGGCAGTCATGAAAAATACTAAGTTTAAATACATAGATTTTTAAGTACTTGAAATATTTAACATACACTATTCGATATGTTAAAGTTCAGCAGCACACCCTAAGAACTGAGGCTGGCTTCTATAATAGAGAACTTTATTGCTTTGGGGATTAAGGAGAAAAAATTATCCTTAGTTCTCACTGAATATACTTTGCATCACCGTTTCAATACCTAAGGCCACATCTTCTTTCAATTACCCTGATGCAACCCTATTGAATTCTATGAATATGAAATAGCCTAAATGGTTGCAGAATTTGGCCCTTAAGCTCTACACAAACACCATTTATTAAGATTCCTCACTTTCATCAAGACTGTCAGCATAATGAGTGAATTCTGTTAAACATAGCTGCATATTCCCATTATATAAAATGAATTTTTCTCTTACCCTTTCACCTTAGTATATGTTGGGGAAAGTATGTTCAATATTGTTTGAAATTGGTTTTAATCTGAATGAAGTCCAGCTTTTACGCTGTGCGCTCACTTTTGGCCAAACCTCTTAATAAGGATAAATACTGCACATATTACTGCATGTATTCAACCCAGATAATGAATCTATAAGCTGACACCGTCTATTCCTTTGCAACGTCACTGTTGCTTCCCCAAACACGCCAGTCTGCAACTCCATAAATTAAGCTGAAGCTTTGGATTTCCATGACATTTTCCAGAACACCCTACATCTTGTGCTGGCTGCATGGTGGAGTCACGTTGAGCATACCTGGCACATCTAACCATTTTTCCCTGTTCACAACTAGTCCCCAAGACAAGCGACACTTCAAAAATCTAGTTTTTCACAACTAATCACTGAAGAATCCATGTGATATTCACTTCAGATGCCACACTCTGTATTATGTTGTATGTATTTGCCTGCATTGCCATTGATTTACTGGTATTAATTTATCATCATTATTCATTATAAGATTCCCCTGGGATCCTTTTGTTTTTATTCTGTACTGAAGAGCGTACCCGTTCCATAAAGACAGTGCATGACTGAACACACGTGTGAGTGTGCCTTGGTATTTCCCACGGAGCAGAATGGCCAGGAGGATTGACTGAGAAAACCTCTCCCGTTTGCACGGGAACTGCACGCACACGTGGCTGCGTGCAAGAACGCCGCATTTTAAAACAGCTCCTTTCCTTGCCCAGAGAGAAACGACAGTCTTCACTTATCACCTGGCAGTGTTTACGTTCATTATTAATAGCACAACTCCAAACTTTTCTTACTGTCCATGTTATTCTACGGTGTATTATGAAAGCTCTTTAAGGACGAGAGGCTGGGTTCTGCGGACGGGCAGGCTCACTGCAACCTGCTGTGATCGTGCGCAAGACACTTATCCCACCATCCCTCCATTTGTCATCTGCAAGACAGGTTTTATGACAACCAAAGGCTGTGACGTGCTCGATAATCTTATAATTGCAGCTCTCTATGAATTCTTAAGGCAGAAGCATAACAAGCAAGCCCCTGACACAAAGAGCTCCAGAAAGCGTGCCTTAAAGTATGCCTGTGTATAAAGGCAATGGCTGGTTCCCACTCTGTCTCTTGAATGCGTGTGAATTCCACCATGAGGGGTGATTTAGGGGCACCTACATATTCTCCTTTGGCATAAGTGTCAAAACACGACAAGATATATCTGGTGCTGTGCCATATGCAGCGGTGTTTTGCTAGGACGGATGTCCCCGAGCGCCCTTCATCCCAGCAGCCTCCCCACTCCAAGGTCTGTTTCACGCCCCGCAGTCACTGAGCAACCTCCGTCCTCGTGAACAACACCAGTGGGTGTCAACAGCGCAATAACCTGTGCAGACATGGCAAGAGTCTCAAAAAAAATGAGATGTAAAGGGAAAACGACAAGTGAGTCACCTCTTCTGCTTTGACTACTTCAGTGAAGCTAAACTAGGCTCTATGAAGATTTCTTGGAGTTCTTCTTACTGTTTTTTCTCTTAAAATCGTCAACTTTTCTACTTGTAGCTAAAACATATATGAGTTTTTTCCACTCTCGGGAAGTGGCTTTGCTTTTGAACACAGCTTGAATGTGGATTTACTGTTTCACCCGTGTGAGTTCATCTAGAAATTTTTTTTTTTTTACATTAAACTAACATCGTCATAGGACGCAAACCTTGTTTTCCTGAATCCTGGCAAAAATACATGTTATTTGGAATCTTTTTGCAAGATTTACTTTCCATATTTGAAAATATTTAACTATTTCATTCAGAACCAGTTCTACCTTTTCTCTTTAGTGAATCTATTTAAAATGTTTAAAGCTGCTTTATTTATCCTTGCTTATAGCATTCCTCCTACTGTAGGTTCATGCTTGTTGAATAGAATTTAGTCCTGTTTTATTAGTCATTGCTTTGTCATGAATTTGTCACTTTTTCTTTTGAAATGTAAAGCTGCTTTTATTATTGATATCGCAGGTGGCCAAAAAGATGTCTATAGCACTGACTGAACTGGTTAACCTAAGATCTTTCAATAATCAGTGGAGAGAAGCAGATACTTCAACAGTTCAACTTACCTCATGCTAAGATAGATGCTGAGCACTAAGAAAGCCTCTTTCTGCCAGCTGATTTAAAGAACATACAAGGAAGATTAGCTCAGATTATGACATCTATATTGCAGATATTTAATGTATAGCAGCATGAAGCCCATCTCTTGCCTCTACTGAAGCTTCACATTTCAGAAACCAGTAATTTTGAATAATTACCTCCTTATTTATCTGCTAAAACTCGTATTCCAAACTAAAAGCATTTCGGTAATCTTGGCGTAACAATGTTCTCAGTTGCATCTACAGTGAAGAAGGAGACAGAGGTCCCTGCTTTACACTGAACATTTTAATGACGTAATCAGCTGCCCAGTAAAGACCTTGAGAAGCTGAACTTTGGTCTTGACATTTAAAATGACTACTGATGCACAGAGCTATTTATGCTCTGCTCTCTTCAAAGAGCCACGTTGTGGAAATAACTCATTCAGAACAAGCCTATAAAGGCAAATTTAAAAACTTTCCAAGCCTTTCTAAAATATTACATCTCCCCATCCTTCCCAGTTTTCAAAGGTCTAACACAAAGGTAGCAAAGGGGGTGCAGAACCTCCATGAAATAGCATGCAACATTCAAACAATGGGATTTTGGTCCAAATTTCCATAAGTCAAAGAAAGCTAGAAACTTCAGGCATAAAAGCCGTCAGCAATTATTTTCTTCATGTGTGCTGTCATTGATTCTGATCCTCTCTTGTGTTTGTTTAATGATTTTCCCTTCCTACTTTCACCACAGAGCTCTGATGAATGAGGCAGTTTGTTAAACAGGAAAATCAGCATGAAGAGGACCGTATTTAAGCTTTATAAGGGACAACCAAATGTAAGTTTCTCCCTCTCTGCCCCTCCTCTTCATAACTCGGTACTTACAACAGATAACAGAACTGTCAGAGAAATTCTTAACAAAAGTATCTACTAATATCACCACTAACTTATTTTTTATTTTTGACACCCAAAGTAATTGATTCCCTTTTTCTGTGTTTCAAAAAATGGAGTCGGTTAATTCAATACAGTGATAAAACAGAAATTTGTGTTCCAAAAAATGTATTAGTGTT
>NW_010525298.1:41162-42021 GCF_000687285.1 Phaethon lepturus | reverse complement strand
GAATGCCAATTTTAATTATTATAATTGAAGAAACAGAACTGACCAGAAGAAAAGGTTAGCTCAACCTTACATTCACCTCACATGGTTGCCCCAAGCTTTGCTTCAAGTGAGGTTTCCTTTGCTGCACCGTGAACCCGGACTCTTCTGTAGGGTTTAGTCTTAACCCCTCCTGCCTTTCAGACAGAAGCAGCCCTGTCCTAGCTTCAGCAGCCGTGTACAGCTTCTTGTGAGGGCAGGTAAAGAGTGGGAAACGTTGGCACTTCAGCACAGCACAGATACCAGGAAGCATCCACACATCCCTTACAGCATCACTGCTTCATCCTTCTATGCTTCTACACTTCTACTCTTCATCCTCCATCCCCCTGCGAGGGATGCTGCAGGTCAAATGCCTCAGGAGCTTCAGTTCCAGACAGACCTCGCTCCTGCTGGGGCCTCGATCAAACACATACCCCAGGCTGCAGTCCTTAGCACTTCAGAGCAGACCACTGCTACGTGTCTAGGTTCCTACAGGCTGATGCTGATGTTTATGTCTGACACACTGGAGAGGGAAACGTCTGCAGCAAAGAGGTAGGGGACATAGATAGAAATGTCTTCATATATAGAATCATAGAACTGTAGAACAGTTTGGGCTGGAAGGGACCTTTAAAGGCCATCTACTCCAACCCCCCTGCAGTGAGCAGGGACATCTGCAACTAGATCAGGTTGCTCAGAGCCCCGTCCAACCTGACCTGGAATGTTGCCGGGGATGGGGCATCTACCACCTCTCTGGGCAACCTGGGCCAGGGTTTCACCACCCTCACTGTGAAAAATGTCTTCTTTATGTCTAGTCTAAATCTGCCCTCTTTTCATTTAAAACCAT
>NW_010525298.1:36385-41087 GCF_000687285.1 Phaethon lepturus | reverse complement strand
GAGCCTTCTCTTCTCCAGGCTGAACACCCCCAACTCTCTCAGCGTGTCCTCACAGGAGAGGTGTTCCAGCCCTCTGATCATTTTGGTGGTCCTCCTCTGGATCCACTCCAACAGGTCCATGTCTTTCCTGTGCTAAAGGCTGGATGCAGGACTCCAGGTGGGGTCTCACCAGAGTGGAGTAGATGATCTGCTTCGTGTTCTTTGAACCCAGACTCCTCTTCTTTCACCAATAAAGGAAGCAGTTTGTGAAAGTTAAAACCACTTCAAGCTTATTGAACCTTGAACTTTGAACCTTATTGGAAAAAAATTAGACGGTAAACTTTTCTTTAGCACTAAGTCCTATCAAATTATGTTAAATAAGTACCTCTATTGGAGTATTGAACAGATTCATAGATGTACATAATGTACATAAAACTCTCAATCGCTTCTATAGTATAAGCATAAGCACTTCATATTGCTCTATACTGTGTGTAGCAGCTTTGCAGGTATTGAGCTTTAGTCTGATCAGTCTCATAGCGTGTCACATATCTTTGAACAGTGAGTACACGTTCGAAAATAGTTTTTCCAGCAGGAAGAAGCAAAGATGTATTTTTCTGGGAAAGGGCATTTTCCTTCATGTCTCACTCTTAGTTTTAACAGTAGCTTTAATGCTAATAACCAAGAATGGATTTTGGCACATGACAGCTGGAGGGTCTGACTGGCAGTTAATGAAAGATAAGGAGGATTCATTGCATGGAAAAAATTATTATTGAACAACTGAACCAATGCTTGTTACACCTTGGCTTTCCAGTCCTAATGTGAGCCAAATGTTACATCTCAATCTGCAAAGCGTGTACTATTTTACAGATGTCTAAGGAAATAAATCGTCATGTATATCAATTTTCTTGTGACATTTACTCCTTATAACAATTGATCTGAGACCAAACGCATGTTCCAGCAATTAAGCTCCCTGAAACAATGTAAAACTCTGGTGCTTTCAGACGTTCCCACTCTTTCAATGTAGGCAAAAACCCCAGAATTGTAGTGCAATGGAGCAAATTCCAGCTTTCCACATGCTGCTTCCTGAGCATCTGTAGTTTGCTTAACAGCATTCGAGGCTTCAAGAATGAATAAAAACATGAAGAAATATTGCATCTCTCTTTTAATGAACAGCTATCCCATAACTTAGGGTAAGGACAATCTTGCTAACATAATTATTACTTGTTAATGTGAATGAACAGGGAGAAGGGAGAGTGAACGCAGTGGCACATATCATCCAATCTGTGATCAGCTGGTTGTCGGGTGAGTTGTACAGTGTGGTATTCTGGGCCGCTTGTATGTTTTTTAATGTACTTTTTGACTGGTTGTGAGAGAGAAAAGGAACACAAAACAACAGGCTAACCTTCAGTATTCCAATACATGTACTAGGCAAACTTGCTTCCATAGAAAAAGTATATTTATGAATAGCTATACAATTTATCTAGAGAAGAAAGACCAGAGCTCATCAAAGCGTCGTTGTAAGCAACTGGAGCATTTTTCCCCTTATCCATGAACCAGGACCAAAACTTTCATCCAGCATTCAGTTAGCTGCATAAAAGGCAAAGGAAGTCAGGAATTGCCAAAGGAATACGGGAGGGAATGCTGTAGTCTGCATTTCTGCTTCTGCGTTTAAATGTTTACATTGCTATACTATCGCCAATTTTCCCAGCTCAACTATCTACAGCTTTTGGCCTCAGTCCTGTAAACACTCTGTTCTCCTGCTTAAATTTCTCCATGTGAGTAATCTCTACTGAAGTCACCATAACTATTCAGGTGCGTAGTTATACTTGCAGAGAAATGTGTGGAGGCTCAGGGTCTTGGAATGAAAGATGAAATGAATAAATGAAATATGAGTTTATAAGGGAAGCAGTCATGCTTACCATGATTGCAGCTGAGCGACTACTATTTTACTCATGTATAACAGATGCCGCATTTTAAAAACACACGGTGCTCCGTCTCTGTCTCGCCATCTCACTCAGCCTCTTATTTTCCCCTGAGATATTTCAAGATGACACCAGACAACAAGAAACTATGTCCAATAGCATACCATTGCATCACTTTTGGTGGTTTTAAAGAATATTGTAATAAGCCAGGGACTACTTAGACAACGTATTGCATTTCTTTTTTTAGCTTCCCCTCCAAGATGCTGCCAAGAGTCACTTTAGCATGTCAAGATGTACTCTTGAAACGCCTGTGAAGTCCCACATGCTGCGCTGTCAGAAGCTAATGTATTTGGCCTGTGGACATCACACATGAAGGAAAGTCAGAAATTATTTTCCTAGAATATAACAAAATGTTATTGTTTTGAGACCATCATTCAGTAGCAGCATTAGTGTTTTATCTAGCATTGACTCTTTGAGTTCAATTAATCTAATTTTACCTCTTTGAAGAGGGCGTCTGTGAGAAGTGTGTCTTCTCACAGAAGTTGGCCAGAAGAACTGGATCCAGTGACCCCAAATGCAGCTTGTGAAAAATAACAAACTAACATTTGTCAAAGCACCAGGTGATCCTCATTGCGTACTTTCATTAAATGTAAAATCACTTTTTTTATTTGGTCTTCTATAAGAACTAGCTTTACCATTTATATTAGCTTTTCTGTTTTACCGCCTAGATAAGTCAGTGGGATTTTCTGATATTGAGTTAAAAGGGGCCAAGATTTCACCTTGCAACTTGTTTGTGGTGAGCATTGCAAACCGCATGATTAACATTTAAGAAATAAGCAATGCGAGAGCCCACCTTCAGGGAATGAATAGTTACACGTAAAGCTTTTTTTGTAGGTACATTTGGGAATTTGTTTCTTATTAAAAGAATAAAACAGTTTTAAATGCTGGAAAATGCAAAAGGCCCCAAAAATTACTATAATAATTCTTTCCCTTTCTAGCCAGCTCCAAAACAATAAAAATGTTTTCATTGTTCTGAAATGAGATATGTGTTTTTCAAGGCTTTCTAACGATATTCATTTTCCACTCTTGGCTCCTGAAATTCTAGGTCAAACCTATTAACTTCTGTGAGGTTCTGTGTGGCTTAGAGATGGTTTCAGGGAATGCAAAATCAGTACCTCGGATTTACAATATTTTTAGAACAGAGCAGATAACCGTACAGTTACATGTAAAGAAGCTGTTCTGAAATAATTTACCATAGTGTAAAAAGGAAAAGCTGGGAAGATTTTGTCAAAAATCTAATGCTTCTTAGAGAAGCTAACTATAAGTCAGTCAGTGATGAAAGGAACTAGGAAAATGTCTTGCTAAAGGCTGACACTGGCTTTTTCCAACAGATTTTAAAGAAAAGCTTTCTTCATTTCTATTGTGCCTGAAACTGGCACAACATCGGCTTTTATTTCCACAGCACTGTTTATCTGCTTTCACAATAAATGATAGTTTTTATTCCTTTACAGATGTTACACATGTAACACATTCATTTTCATAAATTACAATAAAATCCCAAGAGAAAAGCATTGTTAGGCAAGTGTTACACTGAAAGATTGAGTATGCATATATGCAAGTGTGCGTACATGCACTTAGGGGTTTTTCACCGCACAAGACATATTATCCAACACTACGCCAATTTTTCTATAACTTATCTAAGCCAAAATGACATATGAAAAATCATAAATCTCTTGACATTTGTTTCCCTTGAGAAAGAAAGAGATAACGAATAGTTGCTTAGTAGAATCTTTCTACCCCAACTATAGAATCTTGCTTCCATGCCGGATTCCATCAAAATTAACTCATTGTCACACTGCAGAAATTCAGATGCAAGATCGGTGCTGTAATTCTCCCTTCAGTTCCTTAGGATAGCTAAATGATTACTAATTCCACTTCTACTCGATGTCGTACTACTTTTGCACAAGGAACAGCATGGTTTGGTGTTGTCGGGAGGTTTTTTATTTATTTAAGTGCAAGTATTAGCCGTATTAAAACTGGTCACAATCTATTACAAAGGATAAACTACCAGCTGGAACGGAAAGGCCACGCACCAGCTGGCATTTTATCCCCTGCTCACTGGGGGCTGACAATTCATGTTTGATTAGGTCTCTAGAGATTAAGTATTCCCCAATTTGTCATCTATTAAGTGTTCTATTTATCACCAGAGAGAATAAAATCAACCTTTCCTCCCCTGTCCTTACTGCTGCTAGAGATACTCGGGTACAGCATGGTAAGAAGGTAAGCAGAAATGACAGCGGTGGTGGGGAAGGTCGATTCTATTTACCAAGTTTTCTATATAGGTGATTAGGTTTGTTTTGAGGTTTTTGTTACTGTTCCCAGTCAGCAGACCTACCTTTTTCAAGGCTAAGCTAAGCTTTATTTACAACTTCTGCGGTTCAAAAATAGACACAACCACAAGCTGTTACAAGCTTCTCACAGAAGATGGTTGCTTTCACAAACACTTCCCTTGGTCACCCGCCCTTCCACACGCTCACATTGGCATTCCCACCCAACCTCATAAAAAGTGAAGGAACTACTTAAAAAACACTTTCTCAAAAAGGGGTGTGCAGAAAAGTGCGCTGAGGCCCAACAGTCAGCGTAGTCCATGGTCCCCTTTAAATACTGAACAATCATTGCCCTTCTGATGTACGTGAACGTATGTGATCGCAGTTAAACCCTAACGCCGTGGAGCGCAGCCGTCACTGTAAATCTGCCCACGTCAGCTGGCAAGGCACGAAATCATTCCCACCTCTCATGAT
>NW_010525298.1:0-36354 GCF_000687285.1 Phaethon lepturus | reverse complement strand
AAAGAGTGGTGTTGGTAAACGTGGTGCTATTGACAAGCATGGATTTTTTGTTTTTCAACGAATTGGAACTATTTGATTTATATATCTGTTTTGAAACCTTACAAATTAAAATTATTTTAACAATTACTCTAAGCGTACTCACTCCTTCAGCAAAGGGTGACTAAGACAAATTCTTTTCACCTGGATCTTTTCAATATTTTTTCTCTCATAGGATAATGTATATGCACTTCATGTTTAATTCAAAGCCTGCTGGAGCTGCTACCACTCTTGCAAAGGTGTGAGAGAAAAGAAAGAAACTCTTCCTGAAGCCACTGCGTATCCCCTAATAATTAATATATCCAATAGGCCACCGCTTGCCTTCTGAAGGCTGGGAAAAGGCAGGCTGACTAACCCACAGCTACACCGGACCCTAGGGAGTCCCGCCAGACTATTCCGAGGTCTTGCTAGAGACAGTAAGCAACTCAGCTTCGGCTTTTCATTTCCATCCCTTTACTTAAGGTTGAACTTGCAAAAGCTGCGTTCTCTGCACATCAGGTAGCTTTGCTCTAATAATCCTAACTCCACAGAAGACCAAATACTAAGAGAGCAAACAGCACAATTTGTCAGCATGATATAGGGCTTTTTTTTTTCAAAGACCATTTGTGAACTATATTTTAGGGAAGCTAATGTGGGGGAAAGGAAATCTTACGTTGCTGTGGCAACTGGAGCGAAAAAAAGAGATTCATGCTGTAACACCTATCTTCAGTGCAGTTTACTTTTAAAATACCATTGATTTCCTCAGTGAAGGAAAGCAATCAGCCAACTTTATAGAAGGTGACTTCTGTTCCCAACCCCATGGTGTTAAAAGTTCAAACTAAAACAAAGCTCTTCTCCAGCACAATTACTTGAGGCTTTTCAAAAGGGGAACCCACGTGCACCTGGCTGATGCACACGGTCTTGGTGAGTGGACAATATTATTAGATTTACTTCGAACGTTTAGCTCTTGCTCCAACCGGTAGCCCATGAAAAATGCTGGGAATTCCACCATTATGTTTATACTTAGGCACGGTTGGATCCTTTTTTCTCCCTGTGGCCGAACTTCAGCCTGACAAAGACCTCCTCCCCTAAGTAAGTTGCAGCCAAATCAGTATTAAACCCAGATATGGAGGAAAAGCCAGTTCTTTCCCCAGAGAACAGGGTTTGTAAGGAGCCCTCAATACAAATAGCTGTAACTGGAGAAGCATAGAAAACTCTCAGTTAACTACACAAGGCATCAATTAAAGGAAAGGCTTTAAGGGGAAGAGATGGTGTCCCACTGATCAGTACAAAAAAATGGGGCTGGGTGGGAAAGGAAGTCTGACACTAAATGTGGAAAAAGCAGCTGCAGGGAGGAGCAGGGAAAAAGGATGAGGATGAAAATTGAAAGCCAGAAAGAGAATTTTCAAGCAAATTAAGAGAGAGATGTACAGATCATACTACAGATAGCCTAGACAATGTGAAGACAGGTTTTTTAATTCGATGAAAAAGACTGAAAAACTACTACAGGGATTTGGTGAATTGAGAGGTAAAAAGGTTAGGGCAGGAAGTACAGAGATCCTTGTCAGCAGCCCTTTCATGTATTGAAGGGAAGATAACTAGAAAGCAATGAGTGTGTATGGAAAGGACCACAGTAATTCAGGAAGAGGTAGTGAAGACGGAGACTTGCATGCTTCCATGATTTCTTGCTTATAGCATCAGTCTCTGCAAGCATGCTTGGTATCTGGCTTGGAGACCCATCCTCCAGGCACTAAGAATAATATTTCCAGAGAGGTACGAGCAGGAGTTGTGGTGCTCCAGCCTCCCAAACCAGAGCTCTCCTGGCTGAATGGAAGCTTGGCGGGCAAAGCCCTGGGCACGTTTTGGTACATTTGAATCATTTAGGAGTATAACTTCATATTTAATTCATGCTCTAAAAGACACAGACGCTCACCTACCATAAGACACATGTAGTCCTGAAGTTGAGAATGACAATAACAAAAATCACCCATGCACAGTCTGTGGCTTGGAACAAATGTGTCATGGAGAGAAACGCATTGTTTCACTTTCCAAGAGTGCCAAGAAGTTCAGTGTGGGGTTTTTTTTGCTTTGCCTTTTTCTTTTCTGAGAACCAAAAAGGTTGTTTGATGGAAAGAGTGGTCAGCAGGCAGGCCTTACTCTGCACTGATGCTTGAACACACCATTCCTGAAGCAGCAGTTGCTTTCCAGCGAGGAGATGTCCTCGCAGCGCTCTTGCTTCCTCCTCTGAAGCCATGCAGCAGGTTTCATGATATTTTGCTTTTTCTCCCTTGTTTTCAAAAGTTACCTAGGAATGAAAGAAAACTCACTTGGAATACTCCCTTACATATAGCTTCACTTCTAAATCAATATTAATTCAAAGTTACTTACCTAGGAAAGACTGCACTTACTACAGGGAAAACCCTTTTCTCATGGAATTTCCTTTTCTTTCTTGGCCAGAGTGAGTACTGGCAAATAATGTGGTCTTTTCTGATGAAGATCAGCTGGTTTTCACTGAACAATAAGCCATTTCCAGTTAGCATTGTTATTGTTTGAATTTCTTCTACTGTTTTGATGATGTTTTTGGTTGCATTTAATTATATCCCTGTGGAAACAAAGAGATAATATCCTCCTTTCTCAATACATCTCTCTCTCACACATGCTAGGAACCAGCTTCCTAATTACCGAGTAAGGCTACTGCTAATGACAACATAATCAAAATGTAGAAATTCATTTTTCAAATGCATGAAAAAACACCATCTGCATGCATCTTTTAAGTGAGACATTAAAAGCCTGGCTCCGTCTGTTCTGTGGACGTTAAAAATGTGTAAAAATGAGGGTTTTCCCTGGTGTCTTTGGCCAAAATCTCTCTTTTACCCACAATTGCTCAGTCTGTTCAGTTCAAATTATTCATAATACTACATCTAATTTTTCTTTCTTTAATTTCATGCCATTATTTCTCATCACATTCCTTCTCAGAACTTAACCCTTCCCAATACAGATTACTGTGACACTTGTTTAATTACGATTCAGTCAAGCTTGGTATGCCCAAATCTCTTTGTTCCCTCTCTTTGTTGGTTTTCTCCCTTTCCCCTCTGATCACATTCTGGTAACATATTTTTGGTAACAAGATGCTCAGAGCTTAATGAAATAGTTTCTGTCTTGTCACACAGGGAGAGGGACTCTCACTTCTCCCTCATATCTTCAGATAGCCTAAAGGTAGTTCTCATCTCTTTTATTGCCATACCACATAATACATAAATGAGAGGTAAAGTCATGTCTCATTTGCTGCTCAGTGTCACCTCTAGATCTCTCTGTTACTTCCAGTTCTTTTCAAGGCAGCATCTTGGGCTTTCCCTTCATCTGAGCTTTTACTACCTGACCTGTTTCCCTTATTTGTAAAATATTTAAAATGTACTTATTTTATAAGTTAAATCCTTGATCCATTTTCTGTCTGTATATTTTCTCCCGAGGCCTTTATTATTAGTAATTTTCTCTCAGAACCAGTTGTATTTTAACTTTTTTTTTTCTCAGTGGTATTTCTATTTCTCACAAATTGGTATAATCTGCAAATTGCATTAATAAATTTATAAGACTTATCCTAATTGCCTGTGCATCTGTCCTTATTCCCTGCTGATTATTTGTATTATTGCCTAATGCTTTAGTAAGCATTCAGCCCGTAGGAACATAGCTCAGCGAAGATGACTTTGGGGTAGAAGCTTTGCTGTATATTTAGAATCTGCTTCAATATCCACAGAATTCAGCTGAAATATTTCAAGTGGCATTGATGGTCTCCAAGTCAAAAGAAATGGCATAGCTTGTGGATGATCGCAGCTGGGCTATATGCCTTGGCATTAAAGCTCCGAGTAGGATAATCAACAGGAAGAGTCAGATCCATGGCGAGGACTAGAGAAGCAGTTGACAGAGCAGCATCTCTGAGAGGAGAGTTCCAGGCTACCCTGGAAATGAAAGGAATGCAGCATGAGTATATTTTATGAACAGAAATGCCTAAAGGAATAACACTCCAGCTACCGAAACTTTGAACAGCCCTTTTCAATGTTTCTCTTTGAATGGAGCTAAATTTCTCACTCATTAGAAATCTTTTCCAGCCCCTGTAGACGACAAGCTCAGTTGAAGAATCACCAACAATTTTGCATAACACAATCCTAAGAAAATTCTGTATCCAGTGATGAACATTTCATAACCAAGAGGAAAAACAAATTGAGAGGGTTTTTTTGCTCATATACGAAATCTACTTTTTCCATGCTGTACTCTGGCTTCTAACCAGCATATCAATGACTTCTGATATTCTCTGTGCTATGCGTTTCAGTTACATTTATAAATGTCATATCCCAGAAAAGACAAATAGTCTAAAATTAGGTAATTGATATGTGAAAGAGTCCTTATTAATAAATATATTTTTTCATAGCAGCAAGTAATTATTCTCATGGCAATGTTTTTTCCCCCAGTAAATTAGGACATTTCTTAATTGTTTGGAAATGTCGGTAAAAGATTAGCAGCACTGACCTGAGGAACTTCCTTCAGGCTGCAGTTCCAGCCACAAGAGAGGAGAGTTGAAAATAGCAAGGAAAATCCCCCGCTTCTCCAGTACACGGACTCACTGTGGCGGTACTTACGACAAAAACAGTATCTCACTGAGTTTCAAAGGATCAATTCTGGCAGGGATTAAATGGCAATATTGGTCAATAATTGTTGTTTTTAGCAGTTTGTAACATTTTTTAGATCTACTAACTGAGATGCTTTTAAGTATCATTAATTCCTGGTTGTAAAAAGTAAGTTACGACTTTCTGAGGAAGGCAGATGCACGCAGAAACAAATTTTATCCTAGACACCAAATTGCTCCACCTTTCCAACACATGGTTCTTCTAAAATGTTCTTCTTCGGTATCATCGGAAAATTAAATGGAAAATTGAGAGCCAGTAAATGACAATGTAAAGCCTGACAAGTTGAAAGTGTCATAGGTGCTTTTCTTCTCTAGAAGACCGTCTCCCGCAGGCAGTGTCCAGCCGGTGGAGCATCCCACACCACCTGCCCCGATGGCAAAGGCCACTGCAGCCTCAGCTCCCCACCTTGCTCCTGGTGGGCTGGGTCCCGCTCCCAGGCAGGTGCTTTAAACCCTGCTGAGAGCCTGAATTGCTAGGGGGAGAAAGAAGAAAAAAAAAAAATATACATATATATACATATAAGCCCCAGAGGGCCAAAAGGAAATGTTATTAAACATGCATACCCATAAATTAGCACAAATACGTACATACACACAGACACACGGGAGGAAAGAAACACAATTTTGAAGAGCATCATCTTTTTTAAGTAAAGCAGATGATAGCCTGTACTTGTGAACAGGTATCGGTGGCATGAACTGTAAGCCTGGCTTCCCCGGGTGTGCTGCAGCACACTTAGACTGGGATCTGCCAGCTTGACTTGTCTCAGACTCACATCATGGTAAAATTAGCAGAGTCCACCAGATTTGCCAGCAATACCAAAAAAACAGACTTGAGACAAACACCCAGCCTGATGGAGCTCTTTGCTCTCTACTGCAACTGAGGAGTAACTTTCTTGTGGGAAATGTATTTACATTGTAAGATAATGTAAATCCTTTTGCAATTGCAAAAAGATTGCAAAAAGGAATATCATTATTTGTTAAATTGAAGTACAGATCCTTTAAACAAACATGTCAAAAGGTTACCCGAAAAAAAAAAAAAAAGAAAAAAGGTAAATTTGTGCAGATGTAAGCCTAAGCCTGCATCAAAATACTATGTAAGGCCATTACAGAACCCTGGGTCATTTTAGGAACTTATGTCAAACCGAAATTCACTATCTGTATAGCTTTTCACAGTAAGCTTGGGTAAAAGTTGTGGTAACATTTATTCCACCCATCAAAAGAAGCCACTTAAGAACTGGAAAAGATCTTGTATCAAGAAGCAGTTACGAGAAACCAATGAAAGGTGCCTGCCCACGGATTTGTGTCAGGTAGCTGAGGACAAGCCTCAACTGCAGCTTCTCCTCAAGCACCTCAGAAAGGTGCTCTTCTCCTTACTCTTCTCTTCTCCTTTCTCTTCCCTTCTCTTCTCCTCAGAAAGCACCCTCCCAGCAGACACCAGCTTCTCTGATGCCTTACAAAAGCTCATGCTGCAGCTTTTCGCTCAACCGGAATGAGAGAAGCTCTCTGCTCTATCCAGCCACCTCATCTTCCAGTAATTTTTAAGGTCTTTGTCCTTACATCTACTCTTACTGCATGGGACCCGCAGACACAGTTATATCAAACAAGCTACAGATCATTGTTTTAAGCAGGCTACAAGCAGCACACATATTTCATTGTGGTTTTTCTCAGGTAAATGACAGGTTGGATAGTGGGTTGGGAGTTTTGAAGGGACTGGAAGATGTTTCAGAATTCCCTTTCTTTCCCCAACCCCGGAAGAAATGGCAGCTAAAAGGGGGGGAAAATGGAAATTAACATCATGTTTGCTTCCATACTGTAAATCATTTTCTCTCCTATCCCACCAGTACTGGCACATATCTAAAGTAATACATTGCTATATATCTGCACATTGTGAGTCTGATTTGCTCTAGAGAAGGAATCTAGTTAATTAATAGATTTTAAACTTTAGATTTTTAGATTTCACCTAAAAGACTAAGGATTTCATATCAGGTTTCGTTTGTTGCTACCCTATGCAGCAATGATCCCTGGATCAGCAGTGGCCTCAAACCCAGCAATAGGGGGTCTCCAGCTAAGAGAGGATAAAACAGTTACTTCTTTTCCATGTCTTCTCAACCAACCCTGGGAGAAGTATGTGCCAAAAGCATGTACCATAAATGAAGGATGTTTTTGCCTCTTCTACACGCAAGTCATATTCTACAAGTGTGGTTTTATAATCAGCTTAAGCCAATCCAAAATGAACCACCCACCAAAAGAAAGAGTTTCTCACTCTCCTCCTAAACCCAGGCTGTGGGCTTGAGCCCCTGCTCTGCCAGCACCGTCGTTCACCCAGGGGTGCAGTGAGCTGCAGCAACTCAGATCCAGCTGAGAATCAAGACTTAACCCATTCCCTCACCCAAAGCTTCTCAGCCAGATCAGATGTGATCCCCGATCCGCATCTTCATGCAATGACGTAATTGCTTCTGCCCAAACAAGGCAGGGCCTGGGAAGAAGCAGGGGTTGTTCCTGAAGCACTCCCTTTGGCAACACCCCCGTGGGCTGGCTGCAATCACACTGTAATCACTCCGCACTGGAACGTAATCATATGAACCAACGCAAAAATTCTTACTTGTGTGGTTTCTGACTTAAGATGAAAGCTAAGTGACATTCATAACAATAGCTATTATTGTGCTGAATTCTAACGTCACCCCAGTTTTTTGCCTTTCTAACTCTGGTATAGCATTACTATTACAATCTTCCAGTTCCTGTCATTAAACTTCTGCTGTACACACAGCACAGTAATTCCCAGGAACATGTCTGATTCCAAAGGAGTGAGATAAGAAGAGCAGTTAATAGAGTTTCTTACTAGCACAGTTTCGAAGTGGCTAGTGAGAGTTTCCATTTTCCTTTGTTGTCTGCCTATAGCAGAAAAAAAAGAGCAAGAGAAAAAGTGTCTGAAGGCTACAATTGTCCAAGCTGGATTTAGAGACTAAAATAAAACTGAGAATGTCTTGGTGGTATTCGGTGACTTCTAGTGGGCTCAGAACGAGGACATCTATTCCACAAAAAAAGTTTGTTCTCATTTTGGGGTGCCTCAACCAATTTGACTAATTCAGGCTAAAGTAGCAAGGCAACTTGAGAGTTAAGTTGGAATAACAGCTGACAGGGAGCCGGGGGCTGAAGCCAGGCTGCCCAAATTAAAATCCACATTGCAAGAATAGCACTACTATTCCAACCTGTGGTTGAAACATACGTCTTCTGTTGAATTTTAGAGAAAAAAGGAGATATACCTACTGTAGGCAGCCCTTTGTCCTAGACAGAATCATATTAAAGACTTCATATCTGTTACTTTAATATAATCTTTGCTTAAATGCTTTTCCATTTAAAAGTCTTAGTTTCAGATGTCTTTTTCATCTAAATTCTGTACGTACTACAGGGACCTATTGCAACTGTAAAACACATTTCTTTTAAAATGTTATTGTTTAAGTAATTGGGGGAGGCGGGCGGGGGGAAGAGCGATGCAGACTGTATGCGTGTATATGCTTTCTTTTCATACCTGTGTCCAGCTGGCGAGGAAGCCGCAGCATCCTTCTGTAGTGCCAGGGCAGAGACGCTTCTCCTTCAGCCGAGTGCTCTGGTGGGCTCTGCACCTCCTTACAGGGAGGCCATGTTCCCACCTAGTTAAAACAGACTCCTACAGTCATCAGCCCAAAGCGTCCTGGTGGCTTTTCACTCTGCAACTCTACCAGCACGTCAGAATATTCACCGGAACAGAGAAAGAAATTTGTTCCAATATTTCAATTTCAGTATGTCAGTAATAACACAAGTAGGACTTTCACTGCCCTTGAAAGAGGACCAAAGCTTTGCTACATCCCACTCCCATTGTGCCTGAGAGAGTACCCAAACCAAGTCAAGATCTCATGTTTTGAGGATTAATTGCCAGCAAGGCAGCTAAAGGAATAGTCTTGGATGGATGATGATTATTTCTGTTGATCAGTTCTGTTCAGTGCTTTGCCTAGAACATGGAGAAACACACAGACAGACATTTAATCAGTTGAGATAATCAGAAGCCAACACAACAGTTCCCTGGAAAGGAGGGGTTTTGCGTGGGTAGAAATTTGGATTTTTATATGCACATTTACTGCTTATAATACTGCAAGAAAAGAAGATAAGCAGAAACATTGGCTAAAATGGTATTAACTTCAAATTTTACAGAATCTGTTCAAGGAGATCTCACAAAAAAGGTGATTTTGCATGACTAAATATGGGTGTTTATAATGTCTACATGTAGGCTACGAGTTGTTGCCAATATAATCAATCTTCATACATAAGATGGCTTTTATCTCATTCCTGTAGTAGCCACCTACATTTGGTCAGATTAATCACTCAGTTGACCATGTTAACCAGATTTCCCCTGACTAACAGAGAGTGAGTTGGATAATTAGTTCAGATGCAGAAACCTACATTATAGATGTTTGCAAGACGGGTGTTCATTTTTTATTTTTGAACTTGAACTGCCAAAGGATTTTGTTATTTTCTAGGTTTTTTCCTACCGCACCACTTCTCCATCAAATAGGACAATCTAAAACGTGCTCTCACTATTGCATTCCTAGTTCAGCATTATACTCATTTGGCCATTCGAGACAGTGAATGGGAAAGATTACACAGGAGCTCAGCAATTTACTCCTAATGCCAAGGTTAAACACCCCTTCAGTCCAAAAGAAACATCTATTAATGCTTTGAGAAAGGCCATAAAGATAACATGAAATGCAAAACATACAGTTGAAAGAGAGCACAACTCTGTCCCATTACAAATTATACTCTTCTTTCTTGGATTTCTTCTGTCCTGCAAAACAGACTACTTCTTACAATCGATCTGCAGTGCCTATCTTCACTTACAGAAGCTAAAATCTACCTTCATGCTCAGGAAAATGGGCAAGGAGATGCTCCTACAGTCTAAAAACATAAAGTCAATAACTACAGAAGAGACAATGGGAAAGAAACCAACCTGCTCAAGTAAGTAGGAATACTGTACCGGCAGACAGCTCGAAAATGAAAATCCAGAATTTATATCAGCTGATTTTATAAATACTTCAAGGGTATCAAAGTTTTTAAATTACTTATTCTAAAACGTTCATCAGTCTTACTTTGGAGCAGAGACAATTATTTATGAATTATCTGTGGAGATATTTACATGGGGAGCAACTGACATGAGGTTTTTAATTTTTGGTCCTACTGCCATGTAGTTAAATAATGATAGCTCAAAACATGAAATTCTGCACCCCTGGTTCTGATACGGCTTATGGCAGAACCCCAGGAACCGGTTTTGTTCTTTGGGTGAGTCTATTAAACAACATGTGATGGACCATTAAGTGAGTGCTCAGTGATTTAACAGCTCTGCTCAGCAAGGTTACTTACAGAGGCTGATTCACTTCATATATTTTAAAGACAGATTAAGTATTTTGTTTTTATTTTCACTGGGTGACTTGATCAAACCACAAGGTTCCCCCTTCACTTTAAAATTTTGTTCTTGCTTGCTTTAAATGCTCTTCTGTAGTGTTGCCCCAGAGTATTCAAGCCACTCCCATATTCTGGGAGAAACAATTCTGGCTGATATTTTATTTTCCTGAGTTAGTTTAACTGGCTGGACCATTTGTTCCTTAAAGCATTCTTATACACTTTGACATTTTCAAGAAGATCAAGGAATTCGCATGATAAATGGAGGTCAGCCCATTGGAAACTGAGGCTTTCAATCCACTAGACAAATGGTTAAATTTAAGTCATAAGAAATGGGTCTGGGGTAATTTCAAACCCATTGGAAAACTGCTTAGACTAACTGCAGGCAGAGAAGGTTAGCTGAAAATAAAATTGCTTGGACTTAAATTTAGCTCCCAGAATTTGGCAAAACAAAAAATTATAGCCTTTTTTTTAATTCAAGGTAGAGTTAGAATTTACTCAACTGTTTTTCTTTTTTATTTATGCTCTCTGAAACTGAATGGTTGTACCTTATAAAAATAATTTCTGGAGCAATAGCTTTATAGCTTCTAAATGTTGCCAGTGTCATAAACAGTGACATTTGTAAGCTGCCGAAGGAAAACCTCAAGAACAGAAAGCTCCAAATTTCTCAGACTAATCTTAATCAGACAGATCTGAAGCCAGAGCCAAATTCAGAATTATGCCCTCAGTAAATTCAGGCCACTGTTTCTCAATAGCTACTGCCTACCTGATTACGACTCTCTCAAATGAGGATGCATCCAGAAATGAGTCTTCACTAAATAGCTCAGAATACTAACGTGTTTAATGTTACGAACGTGTGGTGTATATCTACCTGCTTTAACCTTATTAACAATACCTTGCAAATTAGCCAAATATTATTTTAAATACCTTGCAGTCTTAACCACCTCTTGTCAGCTTCTAAGCTAAGAGAGAGGGAAAGAAAGGACAGAGGGGCGGGGAGAGGGAGAGAGGCTCTTCCCTTTGATTCAGAAGAAAAGCTGTAAGAGGCATCTTTCATCTAAGAGATGAAGCAGGAGGAACTTTCACCTAAGCGGAGCCAAAGGCTGGGGTGAGGGTTTTCCCATCTATTGCTGACAGCAAAAGCCACGGGAGGAGTAACTTTTCTCTGAGACTGAAGGAAAAAGGAACATACAGAGGAGAAAATAAAAGGCACTGCATTCACATATGCACAAACCCTCTCCATTTCATGGCTAAGGACGGCTTCTTTCCACAGTTGCCTTTTATCATAGTTTTAAGGAAACTGCACCCACCCCCACAAAGCTACGTGCATTTTGACCATACCGACTGAATAGCCAAAAGCTGCTCCGCACCCTGTTACAGTGAACATTTCTTTAAAACCAAGAACGATCAATCTTCTTTCCTTCCTTGCCAGCTTTGCTTCCCCTCTTCCCCCGCCACAGGTACGTTTCTCAACACCACATCTTATGCGGCTGATGGATCGCCTCGATTCCGTAAACACGAAGCCTACCTGTCTGGGAAAGTCTGTTGGTTGTCCTCCTGCTCCAAAAACACCACCGCTAATTACCTGGGCCTGAGACAACAATGCGGTGATTGATCTGCTTCCGTGCAGGTCCTGCGCCGGTCCTCGGTTTCCAGCTGGTAGGAGGGGAGAGGTAGAGAGGGAAGAAACGCTGAAGTACGGGTTAGGCTACAAGACCCGGAGGGCAGCGCTGCTGCCACATACACCTCACGTACCAAGAGGAACTGGGTTTGTTTTGGGAAGAAAACGTTAGAAGAAGCCAAACCACTGTGTACATACCAACCTATAAATCTAGGTAAAGAATGTTTCGCAGTTCCAGCAACACATGTAAATAAATGCAGCTGTGCAGTAAAACCATGCCCACACCAGGAGGGGAAAAGTTTATCCACACAGGGGAAAACCAAAATATGTAACTCTATCTTTACAGTATAGTACCTGCTTTATACCAAGACTTCTGCAGAAATTTGTTTCTTGTACTCGCCAAGGGACTGCCGTAGCTTTGCTCCTAGGAAAAGGAAGGGCGATTGCTGCTTTTGTTTCGCCGACGTTCTGATTATCCTGTGGGTGAGGTGAATGTGCTTCGGAAGAGTTGAATAAAGGTCTTTAGTATCCCTCAGTTTCCTTCTTTTTCTCTAGTGTGGAATGGCACAGAGACAAAATAAGTAGACTTTGGGCAGAAGCAGTGAAATATTACCATTCCTCCAAGATGGAATTAGTTTGATGAACCAGAAATTGTATTTTCTTTAATATCAACTCAACAATCAGAGTGATGTTGCTGATTATTATTTTTGTTTTCAATATAACTTTGTTTAAAATTGACCTTTTTCAGTACCAAAGCTTTGAGTTGCTTTCTTTCGTTTTTTATTTCTTTGGGCCAAAACTATTCAGTGGGGCACCTGAAGATTTTGAGGCAATTTAACACTTCACTTCCAGTAGCTGAAGGGATTTTTTTCTAATAAAATTTTGTGCCAAAATGCTAATCAGCTGCAACTGAAGGCTTTTGATTGCTGAGTTGATGGCTTGCACTGTGATCTATACATGTGGTTATATTTCTCCTGCTAAATACTTATTTGCAGAGCTATTTCATATAGGGTATACATAACAGTACTCCTACATCATTCCCACTCAAAGTCCCATAGGAATGAGATGTCATATGAGAGGCATTAAAGCGATGCACCAGTCAGGAAGAGGAGAATTTCAGCTTAGCAGTATCTGTCTTGTTGCAGTACCACTTTGACAGTTCAATCTCCCAAAGCAAAATGGCAAACGCAGAAACTATACCACAATTTTCTCTTGTTTGGGCATCGAACGGACCCTTTTAAAATTATTCTGACACCATACACACATTCACGTGACAAGGAGCTGCACTAACTTCTACAGAGCCACTGATTTGGAAGAGCTGAGGTGACCATACTACCTTGAAACAACCACTGAGTTCTCTTTCTCGTTTCCTGTTGATTTTTATCATATAATGAATTGTAATATTACTTCAGTAAAAGATCTTACAACATCAGTGTTGATTACTTAGAAGGAATCATGAGCCTTTTGCCTTTGTCTTTTTGTTTTACATCTTATTAGTCCATCCCATTTCCCACCTCCCATCTCTGCCCAGCTCCTTTCAGTCCACAGGGCTTGGGATAGCATCCTAAAATTAACATCTCAAACAAAACTTCCAGCCCTTTGTGTGTGCTTTAAAATTCCATCTTGCAAAACAGCCAAAAAAAAAAGTAAAGAAAAAAGAAAAAAAATTAAGACATTTCATATAACACTTTGTTTTCTATCTTGGAAAAAATCTGATTCCTTAAGCTCCCTGACAGCACCAAGAGGGCCCACTGCATCTGTTAAACTCATTGACTGTGACTACTGCCTTCATGTGAAGCAAAATCTTAGCTTTATGAGCTTTAGCTCGTGTGAAGCCCAGCAATAACATCATCAGAGCCCTGTGGGTATGGCAGGGAGGACGGACAAGGATGACATGCCATAGACTTTGAGGGACCAGGTCCAACAGGGCTACACACTCCATCTAGAACACTGCTGAGTCTCAGCATGGTCCAAAATACCATTCGCGTTACAATATTTTGAGCTGCCAACCACTGGTAAATTTATTGACTGTCAGGCTAAAATAATACAGAAAATCAGCCATTTATTTTATTATACTTTTAGATGTCCATTACGATGGTAAAATATAGTAGGAGAAAAAATACCTTGCCTCTTCTCTTGCGGGATATTTCCAGATTACTGCAGTGGCTTGACTGCTCTTATTTGGATAATTTTTGTAGCGTACATGGAGTCATACGCATGTCATATATGAAAACACGACATGGATTTATGGGGTTTTGCATAGGAGGTCTGCTTCAAAAATTTCCCTTGGCCTTCACACAGAAATACAGGAAAGAGAAATAAATTCTGTTGTGTTTTAGTACCCGAAGCACAACAGATAACCAGTTAACACATAATTACAGAACTCTACTAAGAAAAAAGATCATTCTCTGAGAGTCCAATTTTAATTATGGTCCAACCAATGACTTTTTTCAGCACTGATTTCAACTGGAGAAAGGCACATGACTTACAAACTGCATTACCCACACAGATTTAGGGACCAAGATAGGACCTGGAATGTAGTTGAAATTTCTACCCTTTGTTCTTCCAATTAATTCATGGTTCTGAATACTAACCTGAGGGGAGATGAGATAGGTTCTTTCTAAATGGTATTTGGGCTTTTTCACTATTTCTGTGAATGAAATTCCAGCAATAAAAGTGATTATCATCTTAAAAATTTTGTGGAGAGGATGCACTGCTTGGCACATCAAATTGTAAAATCTCTAATTATATGTTGCAGTAAGCAGCCAAATGCTGCTGTAGCAACACACCACTAAACACAGTCTCCTTTTTGAAAGGTGTAAATATAAACAACAGACTTTTGCCACAGCTGTATTGGCTGATCCTAAGTAACCATTGCTTTTTGGGGTTTTTTTTCCGCTAAAACTGTTCACCCAGAGAGCCTGATTCTCCAGTGATTGACACCACTGTAATTTAACTGATCTCAACTGTTCAGGTCCCCTTATCCACAAAAGGGACAGAATCCAATCGATGGAGGTGGTAGGGAAGAACATATCCCTCCCTCAGCATATTGGGAGAAATTTCAGCAGATTTCTTTCTCCCTGAATCTAAATAAGCTTAACCTGCTTCCGATGTATTTTTTCAACAGAAAGCTGTCCAGTTTACCGAGGTCAATGAAGTCAAACAAAGCCATTGTGTTTTTGTGTGCTGCAAGCAGAAAATCAGAATACTGAGACTTAAAAAATATCTTCAGGGAAGAATAAATTTCATAGCTGAGCAAACTCACACTCTTCCTTTCATTGTTTTTAGCTTTTCTGAAAGTCTATTTCCACTCTACGTGTTTTGCAGTACTTATATTTTGTTCTGTTGATTGTGAAAAAGACAACAGAAGGGTGGGAATATTCGCCACCTTTGGAAAGTTGCTGTTGTTGTCTAAGGAAAAACAAAAAGTGAGCACACCTTCAGGGTACGTACGTAGACGAATGCAGAAGTCTGTGCTAAGCAAGGGCTCTAGTTTCCTACTCCTGGTGGTTCTGGAAGATGGACCCTACACACCAGAAGTGGTTGAAGGGAAAATCCGGATTTGAGACAGCCCCAAGCTGCCAGTGGCGGTGGAGCAGCCTGCCCAGCAGCTGTGCCTGGGAAGCATCCAGGCCCTGACCCCACCACTACCTGCCATACGTCCAGGCAGGGCTTTATGAAGAACCTGCCCTGCCATCCGTACAACAGAGGCAAACCCGAGGCACGTTTTAGGCTCACAGAACTGCTGTTTCCCAAAACAACTTCAGTTAAAAAATTTCCAAGGATTGTTACATTCAGGAAGATAGTAGAAAACCTCCCATCCTGGGGTCATCCAAGAAATGGATGATCTACAAGGCAGCTTTCAGAAAACATCATGATGGCTATGATGAGGTTATTTTTCCTTCAGGGCTGGGCTACCTGGTGCCAAATTTTCCAAAGATTTTTCTGTCCTTTTTGGTATCATAAGAATGAAATTTTCAAAAGAGTTTATCAAACCACGTGTTATCTCTCTGGCTGTTGAACTTTCCAGACACAACATTTAAAAATGCCATTCAGAATCACACATTTAGCCCTGGGTCTTTTATCTACATTCTCTTGCCTTTGCTTTTCCTCTCGTCATTCAGTGTTCTCCACGGTTTCACATCTGTGACGTCCGGGCTTTTCTGGGGAGCCTTGTAATCATATCTGTATTATGCAAATAAAGAGGTTACCTGTGAGGAAGAAAGACAGAAATATCTGCACAAATCCTGCAAGTTATCCACAGAATCTGGATAAAAATTTGGCCCCACGACGCTTTTGGCTGCACTGACAGCTGCGGGTCTGTTTCCTCCTGGGGCTGAAAATCAAATTGCAAAGAGGTGCTGACTGAACCGATGATCCCTTTCCTGCAGTATGACCTTGGCTAATACATGGTTCTCAGACCCAAATAATATTACCTATATATCTTATTGATTATTATTTAAAATATCACAGATGCCTAAACACTGACTGTCGAAGTTTCAGTAATTTATACATATTTTCAAGCTTGTGGTTAGGAGAGGTTTTACTCTGTTTTCATCTGAAAAGCTAGAAGCACTATAGCAACTGTTAAATCTCTGTAAGATGCACACTTGTATGTTTTCTTTACAACAGTTACATTTTCTATTCTACATTGTAAAATGCAAAGCAATGGAAATACATTGCTTAAGCAGACAAATGCACATATTTTGAGCTCTCCAGCTCAGGACTAAAGAAGTATTAAATGCGTGCCTAGAAATTGTATATCTTTATTCCCTTGTTTTAGAGAATGTTTTAAGATGTTTTTCAGGCACGTTTCTGCATTTCATGTGTGTTACTATGCCACTGGGTTTGGTATACTTCATGCAGGATCACTTAGGATCACTGCAGGTTTTGCCAGTAGTTAAGGTAGTGCTGCAGTTGCAGAGCTCATAAAAAATACGATAAGAGGTAACAGTGGAAAACGGATTTCTTGACCTGCCACAAGAGAAGACAGAAAGAAACAGCACTAGGGTAGCTGCCTTAGAACATGGTCTGAAATGTTCATCTTTGACAAGAAAAATGTAATTTGGTTTCCATACTCATTTGTTTTGGGTCATTTAGGGACATCTCCTCAAGTTGTCCCTCATAAGTCTTTATTCATTTCCAAGAAATGGAAACAGAGAAAATAAATGCCCTGAAATACGTTAAGTCATTACAGGCAACTGAAACTGGCTGCAAAGTCATTAGCTAAAGGACTCAGGACTCTGCAAACTCATTTCTCGTGAAGCAACCAGTATGTCCCACAACAGTTACACCTTGATGGAAAAAATGGAACTGAAAGTGTCACCTAACAAGGGAAGCCTCAAACAGGACCTGTACGATGGAGCACGCTTCTGCAGAGAAAAAGAATCAACAATTTCTGAATTTAACGTAACTCATTTCATCAGTCTTGCTTTCCCCTTCTACTTTCTTATTCCCACTCACCCCAGCTAGCTCAAGCTCATTTCTCTCATCAGAAGAAAGAAAGAATACTACATGCATCTGAAAATCTTTAGAAGACATGCTGTAGTAAAATATCAGTCAGAAAGTTTGGAGGAAAAGCTCATCTCTCTTGAGCAAGGTAGGCACTGGTTTACCATAAACTGAGGCTGTCGAACGGTCTGTAAGGCCACTTAGATACCAGATCCTCTGTAATTACTCTGGTAAAGGATAAAAGTTAAATAATCTAGAATTGAAAAGCTCAATATCCCATTACCAAACCCTTTAGCCAGGCAACACCCTATGACATGGGATTACCCTAAATTTATCAGCAAATAAACTGCTGCCTTTGCCTGAAAATACTAAAAGCAAGGAACACAAAAGTTGATTTATATTTAGAACAGCAAAATCAGCTGATAGGTCTCAAACATGACTGGCTTCATAGCATTTTGTTAAGGACCTGAAAATCTGTTGTTCTCTTTTAAAGCAAACCCCATTTGAATACACATAGCAGTTAAACTGCCTAACAAGATTTATGATCAAAGCAAACGTGAACTAATTGCTAGTGGTTTGTGCAGCAAAGTGCCTCATACAAATAAAGGCAACAATATCAATAGAAATTAATTTGGTTCAAAACGTAAGGAAACAGACCTCACAGAGGGGAGAATAAAAAATGTATACATTCATGTTATCAATTCACAGCTATTTTTAAACTTCTACTGTGAAGTGACAGCACCAGCAGAAATGAGTTTTCCTGAACAGTATACTGTTTGTAAGTGTGATCTGGGTAATAAGGATTTCCGATTCTGTTGGACATTTCCACAGTTCTACAAATGAATCCTTAGGAAAGATTTCCCAGGGAGCGGTGAGTTAGGGGGGCAGGCACAAACAAACAACAACAAAACAGGGAAGTTCACCTCTCAAAGTCAATGTCTAAATAAAAATAAATGACAAAACACACCTTGACTTAAGTGGGATCACCATTTCTGCAAATTTCTGCTACCATGATGACAAAGCCTGACTGTCTAAGAAGAAGACATAGCAGGAATTGAACCCCCTTATAGCCATGGCCATCCCATGCCTTAGAACAACAGCTCTGATATGAGTTTTCATGCCATTTTAGTTTTTTGCACTGCTCTAAAACAGTGCAGATAACTTCACAATAATGAAAGCGGGATTAATTCTCAAAAACATCATGCTATTTTATAGATCATTGTCATATCTCAAGAGTCTTATAGTACATTGTCAGAGTCTACTGTGAAATAACTGACATATCACTTTCGAAGACTTCAATAAATTTATCAGGAAGGTCACAAATGTTTTGCAAGAAAATACAAATGAAAGAACTCACTGTCTGTAAAACTTTGAAAGGTTGTCTGTAGTCCAGACATTGCTTGCATTTAAAAAACAAAGTGTCATAATCTTCGTTATCTACATTACAGCATTCACATCTTCCAGACCTCAGACATCAAAAAGGATCAGGTTCTTCCTTTGACCAGAATTCTTGCCTTCCAGCAAATTCCATGCAAAGAAAGGTAAAAGTCAACATTACTCCACCTACAGGATGGGGGTGAAGGAAACTGTAATTCATTGTGACTGACCACTGAACACTCACAGCTTGGCTAAGAAAAAGAAGGTTCCTTGTTACTGATCATGTACTTTTTGGTCCTCTGATACCATATGCAGGAAGAAGGATGGCCACTGAAATGCTGACAGTACTTAAAACACCTGACACAGACAAGAAGAAATATAGCATATTTTTAAAAGACTGTTTCACACCCAAAGAGAACAGTCATGTTAGCTTTGCTGCACTGAAAGGTTCACACTTGCTAGCAAATAATATCCATTCTACACACATCCACTGAAATTTATGGTATTATCGAATTTCACAGCATTAATTCACCATAAGAAGGTCTAGGTCTAAAGTTTAACTCAATCTACGCATTTCCTAACCTGTAAAAGACAGCTTGGAATAACTCCAAACCACATATTTCAGTCCTTGAGAAGCCACTTCTGGACACCATCTCTCTCCCCTCCAACCTGTCCTACCATTCCTGGGTAAGCTCTCATAGCATAACTAAACAAAGGCCAACTACAATCTCATCTAATTGATGCTCATAATTTAAACTTGGAACAGTCTGAAATCATGCCAGAACACAGAATGGAGCCTTTTTAGCAGCACAGATGATCCTCTACCCGCAGAGGGAACACAGAAGATGGTTTCTCATCTGGGGCATATCTGCAGCATTTGACTGAGAGTTACATGGTTTTATGGAGATTATGAGACATTTGCTAAAAGAGATGACAGGAGCAAAAGGTAATTTACGAAAATGTTTGGAGTCTTTCTGGAGTGATTCCACCAAAACCTGATGGGGAAACCTCACTTTCATCTGACATCTATTATTTTGGTTGTCTCTTTACAACCTATTATCGGGACTATTTAGATGATAATAAAGTAAATACCAATAATCTGTAATGACACAGAGAGCTATCTTTCATACATACAGTCATGCCCTTTTGCACAGGGTAAAGTGAAGTGCTTCATGAGTGAAGCATGTAGCTGAAGATGAGCCTCAGCACAGAAGAAAATGCTAGTGAACAAAAAACAAAAGAACATTTTGAAGATTTTGGGGGTCTTCATTATTCAGTCAGTGAACAAATACAGATGGGATTCATCTGCCCTAACACAGGCACAGGAATGACAGATGTTTAAGGATGAGAGTGTCACTCTAGGTTCCCTTTTAGATAATCGATAGTGAGAGATGCCCACCTCCTGGGAGCAATTAATTTCATCTATGGATCAGATAAACCACTGTGTCATGGTAGATATCTCTCTTCATAGATTAAATTAAAAGAACCTAAATTATTAGCTCAGTCTAAAACTTAGAACATTTAGACATCTATATTTAAGTAATTTGGGATTTCCCACTAATACTGAAGAGTGTGGTAATGCCATGCTCAAGCAAGACTTGTATCAGGTTGGTAAGAAAACTCTAGCTCTTTCTGATGGATGAGACAATTGCAGTAACTCTGTGTTTCTCTATTACAGCAACACACAATATATCCCAGCATTAAACACCAGTGCCTATGGAAACCCATCTAAAACACAGTGCTGGAACATGTCTTCAACCACTTATGCCACCACCAACACATAAAACTCTCTCTCTCTCTCTACCAGAATATTTGGAATCACAGCTACATTTATGATCATTATTGTAAGGCTTCTCCAGGTTGCAGACAACCAGAAAAAGATCACCTAAAGTTTCACGATAATGATTTAATATTTGCTGCTTTGCCATAGAAGAACTGTCTGTAGCAGAGGCAGGTAACTCCCGATTTGTGCCACAGGTTAAGTTTTCAGCAGATCTCGCTGTGATTCCACATGTTTGATAGCTTCATGTTCCTGTGGTAGAGCCTGTACTGCTCACCATTCCCGTGGTCACCAGCAAGAACTTCTCCCCTGTTTCCAGAGGAAAGTTCTGTTTCTGTAGAGGTGGAAGCAATCCACTAGTTCCTGCTCTGTGTCTCTCTTGAAAATTACTAAGCAGACCCCTATAAAAACCAGCGAACCTCAGAAAGTAACCAATTATGTGTAAAAATAAATTTAGCAGCTGTGCTCTACAAGGAGGGCAAAGATCATTTCAGGAGCTGATCTACAGTTGCGGAGTGGATTCCTAAGAAACGAAGAACATTCATAGCCCTCAGCACCTCCCGAATGCAAGGCACGTTTCTTTGACCTTGCCCTCACTAACAGTAATGCATAGCATATGTGTTAAAAAAACACCAGAAACTTTACCACAAGTGCTTCTCTGCCCCACCCAGGGAGTAGATGAGTGTGTGACAGATGTCAGTCGTGTTCTTTAAAATGCTCCTGGGAAGTACTCACCTACTATAGTAATGAGTATGGTATAAGAGTATTACTCAGAATAATAAAGCTACACCAATTCAATGCACATTTTCCACAGAAAAGAGCTTTCTCCTGCTTACTTGTCACGTCTTATGATGGGGGAGTAATAGTAAGAAAGGTTCTCAAAACATCGTTGGTTTTAGGGAGCTACAGGTGAAGTAGAAGGAGTAAGGTTCTTAAATAAAGGCCAAGACCTGCATCATCCATTAAGGCTTTCTCTTAAGATACATGAATCACAAAGTTAAATAAATTATTCATTTTGTTGCAAGAAGCAGCAGATCTATGCCTACTCCCCAGACGTTCATCTCCTCCAGAAAAGAATGAATTTCAGGTGAGAATATACAATGAGATAACTACTAGGTTTTTCATATCCTCCACTTCTCCACAGACCATGAGAAGGGGTCCAGGTTTAGAGAGCAGACACAAATTGATATAAGGCTAAGCTGAGGAACAGCGCATAGAAATTATGTCATTTACAGATGTCTTATCAGTACTACATGCTGGGAAGAAAAGTAACAGGAATAAAGTTTTGGTGCAGCTAGGAATTAATTTGACAAAGGTAATGCTGAAACTCTCCAGTTCGGGAAGAAAGGAAGGAAGTCCTGAAGACAACATTGACATTATTCTTCTTTTCAAAGAAGAGGGAGTAGGACCAGATAATCTCCAGAGATTGCTTCCAACCTGAACGATTCCATGATTCTACATTAAAAACTACAGTGCTAACTAAAGTGAAGGTTACGTTCTTGGTGACAAGGGACTTCTGAAAAACCACACATAAACCTGTAACTTCACTTTTGTTGAGGGAGAGCCTGAACGGTTTTCAGAACCTCCTCACACTACTTAGGTTTTTTTTTTAATGAGAACTTACACTTCCCAAAATTTAGAAAAGCTTGGACATTTATTCAAGTTGTCAGGGACCCGCACGCTTCTGTACAACGTGCACGTGTGTCTGCGTATTCACGTTAAGACAGTCTAAGCTGTTTTACTGTCTCCGATTCTGCATATTTGAATACCTGTATTTTTACAATGAACTGAAGCAATTCCCTAAAACACATCATAACGTAATGCAATGTAACATAAGGCTTTGTTTTCTTTCCATCATGATAACAAGCCCACCTTCCGGTGCTGCAGAACCCGAAGGCAGCGAGACAGTCTCTCCACCCAAAGCCAATGTAGCCTGAAAAGCAGGTTGCCTGTTAAAAGCTTTGTTAAGCTGACCTGTTGCACTATCATGTGTTGTAGATTTGATAGCACTTATGTGTAATTTTAGAATCATCTACTGATTTTAGGGTATTGTGCTTTTCCTCTCCGCTCCATCCTAGTGTAAAAATGCGCTAGCAAAGTGTCGCTTTTTACATTGCCATGATGGAACTTCCCTTTTTTATCACTAAGCTACTATATCGAGGCAAGGTGCTAAAGTCCTGTGAAAAATGGCTGCAATAGCTTAAAAAAATCTGACATCCAAACTTATAGTGGCAGTTTGTAGCGAATAGATAAGATTTCTCTTCATCTTTGCCTCCAAGGGCTCAGAAAAATTTATCTTCGGACCTGCTAGCCCTAACATTAAAATTTGGACAAAGGGACTGGAAAGGTCTATAATTGCTGTGACTTAGATCATTGTATTTTCTAAGCTTTCTGTTCCAAACAACAATCTATCCTCTCCTTGAACGGGCTTCAGCACAGCTGTGTTATATGCACATAAATTTTCCTCGGCTGGATCTCTGTAAAAGCATTATCAGTCATAACAGACCCTTCCCTATTTAGAGGACGGATTTAAGACATGGTTAATTTCAGATTTTTGCCTTCACTTCCTTGCTTATCTCTAGTAATGAAATTGTTTCCAAACAAAGCAGGCTGCAGTCTCAAAAGCTTAGTAAAAACAGTAGTCATCTATGCTTTCTAAGACTTAGTGTGAGTAAACTCAAATTCTGCACGGTGATTAGTTTTCAGACCCAGAGGTTATTGATCCGCAACAACCCAAGCCTCTGGAACAGCCCGTGCTCATGGCTTCACTGCAGAATTACAAACCAGTCATCTTCATTTTAAGTTTTTTTGTCTCGAATCCTAAGTAGCCCCGAGACTGTGGTTTTTGTATGTAACCAGCACTTGCCACAGATTCAAGAAACAGCTGTATAGCAGCACCTCTCCTGTTTTGCAGAATTTTTATGCTGGTCTGTCTCAGCTCAGCATCAGACCTGTTAGTGAATCCAGCAATAAACAAACACAGTAATAAGCCAAGATCTTTGTAAGTGTTTCCAAACCGGTGCACTGAGAGCTGTCTGTATGACTTCTGTCATCTTATAGACATCACTGCAGGCTGATCAAAGAAAAACATTTTGGTCTGTAGATTTTAAAGTACTACAGAACGTTTAAAACTGAGATAATGCTTAGCGCTTTGCCAAGAGTGCTCACAAGATGGTAATACCTCGAGTCCCTTCACGCTGCAATTTACAAAACTTTTCAGAAACAGGAATATAACGCCAGCCATAATTTAGGTGTTTCCTTCTATTTTATATAAGCAGCCAAGGGGTTACGTATCTGGACGAGGGCTGCTTTGAAAAGCTTCCATTTGTTTGCAAAGATGGTTCTTTTACACACATCCCTCTGACACGAAGCCTCTGGTTATTTGGCTTTTTGTGATTTCTGGAAAGCACATTCCCTGTAATGTTTTTCCCCTTCTTTGACATAGTCTTTATGTTTACTTGGCTTTTAGTTTCTTCTGAAGCAGGTCGGTGGAAGTTTTTATCCCCTAATACAAGAAGGTGCTTAGTTGTCCCCAGATATTTTCATATTTGCTTCCATCAACTGTGTCGCCAAATACTTGGCTTTTTATCAGGAAACAAGCACAATTATTTTTTCAGGAAGCTATTTTATCTTCTTTTTGATCCTTGAAGTAAAAAGTTACCTTTTTTCCTAGTGTGTAGGTAGAGGTCTCCGGGGTTGTGCCAGTCTGGAGCATTTCAGAGGAAGACAGCAGCAAGATGCCATGCTGAGATGCACACACGGTCTCTCTGTTTGCCCCTCCAGCACGTGGGCATTCATATATAAACATACATATATATATATATGCATATGTGTGTATCTATGCATATATGTGCATTTGCATGTGGTCTGCTTAAGTGTTCTGGGGACAATTTTAGTACAGGAAGACCTGACCGTAAGGTCGAAGCAATCTTCCAGCGCATTAGCTACGCAAGCACACGTTATTAGCTGAAGACATGTGGTCATTTGCAGAGGAACTTCTGGCATTTAGCCGTCTTGCTCCCAAGCCACCGAGGAATCACCAAGCCACTGTGAGAATTCTTTTTTGATGCGAAGAATGGAGACAGGCTTCATGTCACCCATCACCAGTGACATCTGCTGATCACTCAGAAGCACAATAACAGAAGGGAGACATGCAACTAAACATTCTGTGCAATTGCCATCCTCATCCACATCATCCCAAGCAAATCTGTGCTTTCGTCTCTATTTAATTCCTCTTTGCTCTCATGTAAATTTATTCCAGAAGCAGCTCCAATGTATTTTCCACAAAATGACACTGTAAGACTGCCAGATTTCTTCCTGCTGTCACGGTGCCTAATATAGATCTCTAGCCGTTAACACTTAGGAGAGCTCTAGAGAAGGAGGTCAGCATTGTAGAGAGCCATTTGTTTACGATTACAGTTATGGCTTTACCAGGATTTCCTATAAACCTGTTTTGGGGGAGGGCAACTCAACAGGAAATCTAAACAAGTACATGAGCAGTTTTTAGACTCTTTTCCAAGCTGAAATCACATATTTCTGACCAAATCTTTCACTATGGCTAAGGAGCACGCCACGAGACTCTGGATATAGATGTGCCAAGTTTTCCACAGTTGAATTCTGCATAAAAAATGTTGGACCACACGTCCTACACTGACAGCATGGGGGAGGAGCGGCTGGAGGTAATAGGATGCACCATGGCTGGCGGCTTTGTGCTGGCCGTTTGACGCAGAGTCATTTGCCCTGCAGTGTAGGATTGGGCTCCGTTATTATGAATGGTTTTAAAATGCTTATATGCCCCAGGAGACCAGAATGGAGTGTTTTAGTCAATAATGCATGCTTCAGCCCTGTCTGCACTTGGAAACAGCCCCATTTCAGCAACTGGCTTAGCTGAGCTGAAAGAAGGAAGACATAAGGGGTTTCACTATACAAACGTATACAAGCAGAGGGGGTATATTTATATATGTATGTGTCATTGTTGTTCTATAGATACCTATCACTTTGCTCTGTATTTTTTCCAGAAACTGTGCAAGGTGGGGGTGTTTCCACATCTCTGAAGCCAAGCCTGTACTATCTTTTGTATTGCCACTGACTAGGTCTTTTCTGCCATTATAAAGCAGATTGAACCTTCGTCAGATATTTACTTAATTAGGGGCAACTGTCATGTGGAACAGGGGTTAACTCCAATCAGCGGCAGTAGGAATGGCCACTGGAATTTTTATCAGCATTTAAAGATAAACTATTGTCAGCACCAGCCTGGACCTTTAACCACGATCGCTGGAGTGATGGGACTTTTAACCCTAAATCGTGTCTGTGCATAGGCCATTTGAAAGCAAATGAAAAAGTGCCTGAACTTCTCTTCAAATAGGTACAGAACTTGAATCAAAATTTTAAAAGATAATTGCTTATTTTGTCTTCATTTGCATTTCCATCACATAACGTTTGCACCATGGCTCAAAACACAGCCTTGCATTAAGGCAAGAGCCGTCCCTTACAATTTCCCAAAAACGACTAATCATTTCCCAAAGTGTGTTTAATTATTTAAACACACAGTAGTTGTTCTTTCTACTGAATTCAGCCACTGCCTCACAGAAATTTAGGAGCACAAATTCTGCAAATTAGCCACCTTCCAAGCCTGTCCCTTTTCTCCCTCCAGACTGTTGATGGATGAACTCCAGTACTGATGACTCAACTCTGCTGCACCAACACTTCCTACTGAGGGCATGACAGTATCATAGAAAATGACCTTGTCTTTTTTTCTGCTGCATATGCAGTTCATACTGTTACTTTCCATCACATCATAGCAAGTCAATATGACATCATTTCAGCCTTTACTTATCAGACAGCATGTCAACAGTTTAAAGAAAACATTTCTCTCCGCTTGCCTATCCACTATCTGAACCAAATTGTGGTAGGCTGGTGGTGGATCATGCATATCTACAGAAGCAAGCAATTGAAATGATCCATGGGTCGATACCCAGACATCAGTAATTTGAAATTGCAGTGCCTTGTGCCACACACGCTTTATAGATCAGTTTTGGTTTTTTTCCACCTTTGCATGATAAGATTATCATCAAGATGCAGCAGCAGTGTCGACATAGTTAAGGATATCCCTGGAGCTTTTTCTTTCAGCCTGAAAGTAGCTTTTGAAGTTTATTAACATCTCAAGTGGAAGATAGAAAGACCACATTTTGAAGATAACACAATGTCAGTGCTAATGTTAAGCCCCATTCTTGTCTAGTGCTGTACCACTAAGTCAGACAGTCTGTGAAAGTCTACATGCAGCAGGGTGTTAGGAGAAATGTGAGAGAATACTCTCTCATAAAACCCTAAGTATGGAGTCAACAAAAAAGGGACCTGTAAGTTTAGATGGGTGAATGTAACAGCTGAAATCCCATCAAGATAACTCTACCTTCCTAAATACAGAAATCCTTCTGCTTCTGCAGTTATGAGAAATAACAAAAGAACCCTTTACCTCTATTCATTTTGTTTATAACTCCACTGGGGAGCAACAACTCTGTAAATAATATCCATACAAGAAGAAAAACTTACATGTTTTGTTTTTTTTTTTCCTGACTACATTGTCTCATTTATGAGAAGGGAGCCAAGAGGGGTTCAGTCGTCTGTGTTACACATATTTCCAAGTATGTTCATACATTTGCTTTATACTTTCGGAGAATTCCAGAAAAGCGTAAATTTTGGCCACAAGCCTGCAAGCAAATCCCAGCATTTTCTCTGTCCAAACTGCTGTCACTGAAATTTTTGCAGACATGCTCTAACCTAATTTTAAATTAAGTCTTTCAGTTTTTTTAGTCAAGACAGAGATGACTTCTTAGTTGCTCAACTATTCACCCAGTTTCACAGTCAGATTTGCAGCCCAAGCCGTATCTCACAGAACAGGTCTAATAGCATTTGCCCAGCTTACTGGGGAAGGACCACTGCAGGAAGAAATTCATTAGGTGAGTACCCCAGGCATTAAGCCATAGCTTGGTACTCTAACTTATAAGTTACATGAAGCCAACCAGGAAAATCCACCTTGGGACTTGGACACCCCTTAGATTTGGACGCCTCTGCCCAGATTGACTTTGGGAAATGAATGGCAATCAATTTCCGCAGCATCCTATAGTTCTCCTCCGTCATACTTTCATTGATGGTCCTTCTCTGATCCCAAGGAAAAGAACAGTAAAGAAAAAGCACAATTCACTGTTCTCATGAGAACCACTCTGCCTTTCCTTTGCTTTTCCAGAGAACAGACATGAACCTGGAGACATACACATTGCTCTGGTTATATGGAGGTGAAGAAGTGGCTCATAAAGCTGTGCTCACCACTGCAGCGAACTGTGTGCTGTAAAGGCAACATCATGAAAGCATCCCTGCTTCTCCCAGTTACTGGGGCTAGCAAAGAGAGCCTTGGCATCTGGGGACAGCTGAAAAGGATGGATGCAATCATTATGTTTTCATGGAAGGGACATTTCTAACCATGGGGAGTTATACTCTCTGTAGACGTCTCCCATTACACCCACATGTCCCACTTTCTAACCTTTTCTACTCCATTTCTAAACTAACTCTTGCTTGCTGGAAGCATGAGAACTTGCATGCCAAGCACTTCCCTGCAGGAGACCCACAGCCAGGTACAACCCATTTTGTGCCAACTAAGCTGCTCTTCTCCAGATTCTCTAAGGGACTCTGAATTTGTGGCATTTTGTTGTGATTTAGTTGTTATACCTCCAATTATTTCTCATTGTTTATCTGCGACTTAATTTAATCCTCCTAAATAGAGCATTGGAGACTTTAACTTATCAAATTCCATTGCAATGATTTGGGCCATCTCTCCTATTTTCCAAACACAGCTTGAATTCTGATCTTTCCTCTAAGCTTATAATTTACCCTAACAAGTTTCCACAACTGAATTCTGTACCATATTCCATGTTATTAATGAACTTCTATTTAAAAGAACATAGTCCAGAGCAAACCCTGGCAAGACCTCATTTGAAGCATCATTCCATATTTGCAATGAAACGTTGATAACCCTGCAGTAAGTTTTTTCCAGCCTGGGCTCTGTCTTCAAGATCCAATTTCATTAAATCACTTACAAAAAATTTCAAGCTGGATACTATCAATAGTCTTACTGGAGACATGTACCAAACAGACCTATCAAAGAATGAAACCAAATTCAACTGACATGTTCAGAATAGTGTTCTGAATACACTAAAAACCAGCTCTGCGTGGTGACATTCACTTGCCCTGACAAAACCAGTGATCTTTACCTTTCTTCAGTTCTCTGTCTCATTCACAACACACTGTCTAATACTTGCAACAAATGGGGCACTGGCCCAACAGACAAAAGAGTCCTTCAACTCCTCCCCGCTCCTGCTCTGATCTCTCAGTCTCTCCTCCCTTGTTCCTCACACTTCTGCCTTCATGATAGGTTACCTGGGTACCCTTACCTGATTTCAGTACGTAAGTTGTCTGTAATAACAACTAATGGGATCACACCGAAAGGCATCATTGTGCTTATCAGGGCTGAAGGGATGCACTTTTTCTTTTTTCGGTTTGGTTGTTGCCAAAGTCAGGATCTTACACTGAATGGATCATTAGTCACCTAATACTGCACAGGGGATCTGTTGTTTCCCAGCTGGCTTTGGCTATGCCCATTCCTCCACTCTGTTCTTGCAAATAAATGAACCACACCGAGCAAGACAAGAACTAGCACTGCAAGCCCTGTATCAATATATTTAGATGAGAATATATTCAAAGATGAGACTGAATGAAGTACTGAGAGTAAAAGAGAAATTGTTTATGCTAGACCCAAAACAATATAAAACTTTGTGGACAGCGTGGCAGAAAAAGGCCTAACTTGGTTTACCACAGGGCAATGTGCAAATTACAGTACTGGTTCACATGGACCCCTACTTATAAATCATGTTTGTTTTGTAAGAATGACAATGTAGAACCCACATACACGCACACGAACACACACATATACAGGTCTTCTAATGTCTTCTAAAAGACTGAAAAAATCAACAGTTAAAAAAGATGATAAATACACAGAAAGAAGTTAGCCCAAATATATACATAACGTATTTGCTGTACTCTGAGGGAAAAAAACCCTCCCAAATCAGTTTTGAAAGCCAAGTCTAAACAATATGAATGTCTCCAGCAAAGGGGCATTCATCCAAAATCAATCAAATCAAAACAAACTCAGTTAAAAAAAGTAAGAGTTTGTCTATCCCAAGATTATCTTATTGTGTGGTTCCTTAAAGAAAACTCATCATTAAATCCATCAGAAGAACACTTAGGATTTCATTGTGTTTCCCTGTGTCCACACATTTCCTTGTTACAGCGTAAATTCCTTCTCTCACAACAAAATCTCCAAGGTACAAAGCAACCTCACAATTCAATTTCCAGATGAGTCAGTTCAGACAGAAACAGTCTAAGTTAAAAACAAACAATCCAACACAGGGAAAAAAAACCCAGGTGTTGGGACTAAAAACTTCCCTGCTGCTGAAAGAGAAGTTTTTTTCCAAAGCAATAAACAGTCTCAGCTCAAAGAAACTATTAATTCATAGAGCTATTTAATGCTCTCCAATGTCAGAGGATTAATCAGTCTCTCTGCACGCTTATTCCGAAGCCAGTTCTCCAAGTTTGAATATCTTCCAAAAAACAGTTCCTTACTTGAGCTGTACTTGCAACAAACATTTCCCCTTCCAGTGTGCACTTTCAACAGATTACTAGGAAATAATCACTGATGTCATTCCAGCAGCTTTACCACAGTGGAGACCAAATGGATCTCGTACAAACTCGCCAGCTCACTGGTGTGAAGCCTGAGGTAATTCAGAAGCAGCGTAATGATCCCTGCATAGCGTGTGAGGTTACTGGTAAACTGCTGCAGCTCTAATTCCTGCACGGAATCGGCATGGACACATTGCTGCCAGGCCGGCGCAGCCCTTATATACTTGGCAGATAAGAGCTGATCAGGGTGGTGTTGACCATGCAGATTAAAAACAACTCATGATTTAGAAAATATGTCACGTCTCTTGAGACTTTTTAACTGATCCCTGATCCAGGAATCACCTCCACGTCAATGGGTAAATGGTAACTACTTTAAGCTGCCTTTCTTTTTGCTTCCTGTAGTAAACATCTCTGTGTACCAGCGGAACTCCACCCCAGCCATATTCTCAGGCATGAGTGTTTTGCACACACCTTGTAAGACTAAAATAAGCTAACATTGCTGTATATGATAGTTAATATCAATATATCCTTTCTCATATAGGTAACAGACACACACACAAAAATGGAGCTTCAACAGTCACAGTGTAAGCAGGCTACCTCGCCAGCTGGCAAATTGTTAACGATCCTGCCCACTTGTAAACACCTTTATGCTTTGATGAGGTGATGCAAAATGGTAGCCCGAACGTGTTTGTCAGGAGGAACCATATCAGAGTAAATTAATTCATTTCCTTAACACCAAAAATAGAATCGTGTCCTCCTCCTCTTCTCACAGTAATTCACTCCCACTCGTTTAGCAGCGTGATGAAACCAAACGAATACTTAGATGAATTTGCGGTGGAATTAGGAAGCAAGGGGACTACTTTCCTCACTGCAATCTTTACACCAGGAGCCAGGCGTGCAGGAGCGGACCCTTAAAGGACTGGGACTGGGAGGGATTAAATGGGTCAGAGTGGACAGACCCTTCTTTGCTAACCAGGCACAGCATATTGCATATGTAACAGCATATTGTTATGCTGGTACATTGTTATATCATTATATAGAAAGGCTTTTCCTATGACACCATGTGCAGTGACCACAGCTCCGCACAGCTGGGATAATCACAGGAAACTCACCGGCAAGCATCAGCCCACATTTCCTCCATCGCACAGGAATATCCAGCTCTGCCGCAGCACGGGAACATGGACAGCGTGGCTCAGGAGGGAGCTTTTCCAAATCAGATGATTCTCTGATTATTTCCAAAAATACCTCAAGCAGTAATCAAAATATTTCAAGGAATTCATCACAATATTTCATGTAATACTCCTTTTCCCTTGAGTAATTCTGAATATTTGTACACCAAAAGAACATTCTGTGAACAATACTCCAGTGAGCAAATAATTAAAAATCCTGAACTTCAATACTCACCATAAATGTGTTGCAAAGAAAATAAATGTTCTTATCCTTGTTGGGGTATAATTACCCTTCAGAAATGCTTCGATACTGTGAATTTTTCAGTCTTGGGAAAATGAAAATGGGCCTATTTCCCTAAATGGTTTCCTATAAGTGCATGTAGGCTGATCACAGAATAAAGCATCCTCAGGTCTGCATATCAACGTCCAGATCCACATCTCAATTTTAATCTTCTCTCACCAAAAACTAATTTTTTAGGTGAAGTTTAAAGGAAAGATAGGGTTCATTCTTCTTTTCTTCTACTGACAGAATTATTGAGAGTGCTGCATAAAAGAGGAATTTTGTTGAGGTGTATTACAAGTAGCTCTAAAGTATCTATACCTAAAATATCAGTCTGACTGATTTGTGCTGGTAAATCTACCTATTTATTGTTACCGATCTCTGACTTACTGCCAGTTCCTGAGGGCAAGTCCAACACTGCCCAAATGGGAGTAAACAAGAAGAAACATACTGTAAGGCAACTCATGACAACTAAATACACGAGATAAAAAAGGAAACTGAATTTTCATATTGTCAAAATCAGCCCCTATCTGCACTCAGAGAATACATCCACCTGACAGGGAAAACTGTCCCCAAGCCCGCACATAGGAAAGATAATGCAGATGATCCCTTCATCATCCTGCAGCAAAATACAGCAACAAAATTGTGGATACTCACCTGTTCGGTCAGTTACATCCTATAGGTCACTGTGGGAAACACTCCCTTGTCTAATTTTGGAAGAATTTCAATGTTAACAGTTAACAACCACCTGCGAAACTACAGCCATGTATGAAGAGGTTGTGCATTTCATACCCCATATTCATGTCCAATATAACATTTTCAAAAACCCATAATGGTTTCTAAATGAATGCACTGTAACTAAAAGGTAACAACAGAAGAAATTATAATACCTAGATTTCCTTTGTAATTTTTAATTATTTTTCTTAGCTTGCCTTGAAGACAGTGTTGATAACTCTTCCTGAACTCCCTTTAATCCCAGATACATACTTATTTTTCACTATCCAGGAAACGTGCATGCACATGTTCATGCATATTTGGTCCTTAGCTCAGAAATGAAAGGCGGCACATTCTTCAGACTGCACTAAATCCTCCAGCCCGTACAACTGGCAGAGCTGGCATGCATGAATGCACAGGATTTCCACCTCCTCCAAAACCCTGGGAAAGCAGTCATAGCAACATAGCTAAAGAAAAGGAGGCCATGATTCCATGGCACAGCAAATCCGGTTTAAGGGTTTGCATAGATGTGACAGCAAGTGCTGAGCTCAGACAAACTCTGCTAGACAAACCTGTAGACCCATGCAGGCTGGAGGTTGCCTGGTCCAAGCCCACATCCCAAGCAGAGCCAGTCACAACTGTTGACCCAGCCCCCGGTCAGCTTGGTCACCCTTCACTGGACTCACTCCAGTATGACAGTGTCTTTCTTGTACAGGCGAGACCAAACCTGGACACAGTTCTCCAGGTGCAGTTTCACAAGCTCTGAATAGAGGGGGGAAATCACTTGACCTGCTGGCTAAGCTCCTCCAGACCAAGGTGGGGTTGACCACCTTTGCTGTAAAGTCACACTGCTGACTCATGTTCAACTTGTCATCCGCCAGGACCACCATGTCTCCTTTTACAAGGCTGTTTTCCCAGCCTGTCAGTCCCCAGCCAGTACTGGCACATGGGATTACCCCATCCCAGACAGAAGATTTTCCACTTGGCTTTGTGGAACTTCATTCAGTTCCTCTCAGACCATTTCTCCAGCCTGCCAAGGCCTCTCTGAATGGCATCCCCCACCACCGCAGTGTACCAGCCGCTCCCTGACTTTGGAATCATCTGCAAACCAGTTGAATGCACTCTGTCCCATCATTCAGTTCACTAACAAAGATATTAAACATTAGTGGTGCCAACATCGATGCCTGTGAGACACCGTTAGGAACCAACAGCCAGTTGGACTGTGTATGACAATCTACCCTTTCAGCCTGACAGTATGACGAGCTTTCCACTCACCTTCTTGTCCGCTCAGCCAGTTCATCCTTTGACAGTTTGTCTAGGAGGATACCACATGTCACAGGCTTTGCTAAAGTCAAAGTTCGTATTTGTTCAGTTTGTTTTGGTTTTTTGTCCTGTTAGATTAATGATGGATCAGATGTCTTTTGCCTTCTCCAAGTCAGGGTAAAGCCTAACTGTGGCATAAACACCATGCTGCTTGTGTTGGATAATTCAGCAAAAATATGATGGTGTGCTCATACCTCATCCAGATTAATTTATATTTGCTGTCTAGTCTGACAGTGCACAAATCCAGGATTAATGTACACAGAGCTGTGATCTAAATTAAACATGCTTATTCTCCACAGCTCTGCAGACTCCTAACTCTTCAAGAAGCAACCTCATGTATTACTGTGAATAAACATGGGAGGCAACAGTTCAGACAGAGAAAAATGCTTGACCATGAAAATGCAAAATTTATTGACCCATCTTTTTCCTTATAATAAGATGGTTTTAATATTTTAATGAGAGAACAAATAGGATCTGATTTTTGACAATTTGTGTAATTAAAAGGTGACAAGTGGGCCACTGAAAAAAGAAAATATTCAGGTAAAATAACAGTGTTACAAAGTGTTTTCATTCCATCATGCAACGAAAAGCAGACTTATAATTTTTTGTACAGGAGCAAGAAAGGCAAGCCCAGAATAATAACAAGTGAAGAATCATAAGTTTTCATGTTATATATAAGTGCTACAGCCATCAGGGTATCAGCTACTCCCTTTATTTTTGTTATGACCAGCTAACCATCCTGCAAAAAAAACCCCAACATTTTCATGAAGACCAATATATTTCCAGGAAAAGGTGGATTTTCTTCCAATTCCATTACTGGACAGAACATCGTTCACAACTGATGATATTTTGTTCTTTGGTGATTATTTAAATGTAAAGCCCATTATATCCTGGAAATATCTCTTCTTTTGCATGCTACAGCCATGGCAGTCTGCATGCCACGGGATCCCAGTCTTTACAGCGACTGGGTTAAACCTGACATCTCCAATGTAACACAATCTCTTTAACAAACTTCTGTTCTGTAAAACTGAATGAGTCTGAGGTCAGAATTCCTATATAAAGCTGCTTATATGTTTAAAGATTTTTTTCTCTCCCCTGATAAACAGGGGAAGAGATTGCAACACAATTCAGATGCTCTTTTATTGAAAGCAACACACAAATTCCTTTCTTAGTGCCAGCTTCACCCACAATGGGTGTCATGTGTGACATGACTTGATACACTGGCAAACTCTTTGGGATCTCATTTTTTCTTTGTTTTTTCCTTTACTGTGGCATGTTTAAATCTATTTCAGTAGGTTTTCTCATTTATTGATTTTTTTCATTTGCAATAGAGCACTTTACTAACCTTTTTTTATACCTGCTTGTTCAGATATTTTTTTTTCTTCTTTGGGCTCCATGGACACTATATTTATTCAGCTTTGCAGGTAATTTTACTTTGTGTTTTGGGCTTAAAAGTGAAAAGGGAGAGACAGAGATAAAATCTCTCATCAGTTTTTCAGTTGGCATGCCCAAGAAACTGAAGCTTCCCAGACTGCCAGTAGCTCTAACATCATAAAAATATTTTCTTTTTTGTTAATAATTTATCATATTCTGCCTGAAGAGAGTTCAAAAATTCACTAATCCACAGTTCAGTGAGCTTGTTTCCAAAGCTTCTGGGCAGATAAAAGTATTTATCATAATTACATGACTATGGTGTGTTAAAAGGCTGCATAAAGTTGCACAAAATGTGTTAACATCTTTACACTAAGACATTAACATCTGTATGTTCATATGTTGACATATTGCTTTGTGTCAAAAGATGCAAAGTTTGTAAAGTCTCAGACTTTAGCCTAGGTCCTGCAGCAGGGTCTTGTGGATCTTCTTTAACTACCACTCAAAAAATGTCACCAAGAACGTACTCTGCTTCTAGAACTGGACTGGATAGCCCGTTACAGAGCAAGAGTAATGACGATGTATTCCTATTTGCATTTTCATATGCATTTCCCTAACGTACACATTTGAATGAGTTGCTTTGATCCATTTTCCTGTCTTTCTAACAGACGTGTATACCGCTGTGCGCTCTCTCTTCAGGCAGGTGAGGAAGCGCCTTGGACATGCCGCTGCTGAGGAGGACCACGCCACAGATCCCACAGCTTGCAACTGCGAGTCGGAATTTTATCATAACAAAAACTGCCGACTTCAAGCCTCCGTGCACGCTTTCCCTTCCTCTCCCAGGCTGTCTGGGGCTTTTTTCGGCAGCGGGCCTGCAGACAGAGCTGGCTCTGTGGCGGGGATGACCTCATCCGCGCACCGCACAGCTGCAGAGGCAAGCTGTGCGCCCCGCGCTACAAACAACAGATTTCTGGGGAATTTATTTGTTCACACATGAACAGTAAATCAGCGTTCAACGCTTCTAAGTTGCAGAGGGTTTTTGCTTTGTGGGAAATGCCTAAGTGAGAGGTTTGTATTTCACTGTTAGGAATGAGAAATAAAATGCATAATCCATCTAACAAAGATATGTTAGAAACAGCTTAGTGAAACCTAGAAAATCCTGGAATATAAACAGCTCTGCCTGGAGAGTCAGATGCTCTGCGCAGAGGATCGTGTGCCAGACCTACACATTACAGTTAAAGGGACAAACTTCAGTTCACATAAATAAATGATTTAACTAAAACGACTAAATAAGCCATTATATATTAAAAGCCTTCTCAGACTTGCTATTTGCTCTTTCTGTCTGCTACCATAAGCCTATCACTAAATCACCTACGGGAGACAACCACATCTGCCCCACCTGCCTGCTTTCCG
>NW_010525297.1:70515-70839 GCF_000687285.1 Phaethon lepturus | reverse complement strand
TTGGCTCTGCGTTTTTAATTTTTTTTTTTTTCCTTGAGGCTACATATTTTGTTCCCAGTATGTTTTGAATTATCAAATTCTCAGTGGAAGTTACATTGGCAGTTTTTGACAAAATAGTGTAAGAGTAGCCATTGCTGGTTTTTTTGCTAAAGAGCAGATAAACAGATTTAAACCAGTTGAGGATGTTGCTGAGTGGGGTAATTCCCCGGGGGTGTTCCCTGCTGTCTTCTCTGAAGAGCCCAGGAGAACGGAGGTGAGTTACAGGTCTTACTTACATGGTCAAATCTTAGGGCGTGCTTGGATCAACAAGGAAAGATGATGATG